>NC_134358.1:42172809-42420309 GCF_048569485.1 Anomaloglossus baeobatrachus
ACTGCACAATGCGTCCTCATTCTGTTTTTGGGGTGCACCTCTGATATCAAACTCACAGGCCTTATCGGCAGCGATTCAATATTCAGATAGTTAGCATCCCAAGCTACTACAGTGAACTGCGACATCGGTTCCTGATTTCTTTATCAACCGACAGAATCCGCTATGCTACTATGCCAGCTCTGCCTGTACTCTCAGAGAAACACAGCTCTGCTACTGCTTCAATTTTGCTATACTGCTGGGCTAGTTCAACACTGGACTCTGACAAACTTAGCTGTGAGTCAACTTTGCTACCCCACTTGCATGAAACTATACTATTCCATATCAACGCTACAATAAGCTGTGTTGCAAAGTCAACTTTATGGCTTAGTCTACCTTATTTCCCTATGAATTACAACTCTGCTACACCAGTTTCCTTTGCTTCAACTTTACTTCATCGTTTCCTGGGGTTGCAGTTTTGATCTTCATGCAGCCGTCCAACCAAAACAACCTATGTTGTTCCATCCGTGCTGCCCTGCTGTACCAATGCCATATTTCCATGTTGCGTTACAGTGCCCGCAATACCAATGCCAGCTGCTGTTCAATCAGAGGCCAGCAGCTAGCGTCAGCGAGCCGGTACGGTGGTGTATATTGTGACTGCTATACACAGCAGTCAGCTGCTGGCCTCTGATTGGACGGCAGCGGGCACTGGAATTGCGGTGCAGAGAGCTTGTCTCTGAGCGTCAATACATTTCAATTGAATGTACGGCCAAAGACGTACATTTAGCTGAAATTAAGTGCTAACATCGGTGCCCCTTGGATGGACCACAATCGACAACGGCGCCTGCGGGCCAAATGTGCAAGTCAAGAACGGCACAACAGTGGACATTACTACAAGAAGTGGATCAGGAGAAGGGACATTACTACAAGAAGTGGATCAGGAGAAGGGACATTACTACAAGAAGTGGATCAGGAGAAGGGTCATTACTACAAGAAGTGGATCAGGAGAAGGGTCATTACTACAAGAAGTGGATCAGGAGAAGGGACATTACTACAAGAAAGGGACCAGGAGAAGGGACATTACTACAAGAAGTGGATCAGGAGAAGGGTCATTACTACAAGAAGTGGATCAGGAGAAGGGACATTACTACAAGAAAGGGACCAGGAGAAGGGACATTACTACAAGAAGTGGATCAGGAGAAGGGTCATTACTACAAGAAGTGGATCAGGAGAAGGGACATTACTACAAGAAAGGGACCAGGAGAAGGGACATTACTACAAGAAGTGGATCAGGAGAAGGGACATTACTACAAGAAAGGGACCAGGAGAAGGGACATTACTACAAGAAGTGGATCAGGAGAAGGGTCATTACTACAAGAAGTGGATCAGGAGAAGGGACATTACTACAAGAAAGGGACCAGGAGAAGGGACATTACTACAAGAAGTGGATCAGGAGAAGGGACATTACTACAAGAAAGGGACCAGGAGAAGGGACATTACTACAAGAAGTGGATCAGGAGAAGGGTCATTACTACAAGAAGTGGATCAGGAGAAGGGACATTACTACAAGAAGTGGATCAGGAGAAGGGTCATTACTACAAGAAGTGGATCAGGAGAAGGGACATTACTACAAGAAAGGGACCAGGAGAAGGGACATTACTACAAGAAAGGGACCAGGAGAAGGGACATTACTACAAGAAAGGGACCAGGAGAAGGGACATTACTACAAGAAGTGGATCAGGAGAAGGGACATTACTACAAGAAGTGGATCAGGAGAAGGGACATTACTACAAGAAGTGGATCAGGAGAAGGGACATTACTACAAGAAGTGGATCAGGAGAAGGGACATTACTACAAGAAGTGGATCAGGAGAAGGGACATTACTACAAGAAAGGGACATTACTACAAGAAAAGGGACTAGGAGAAGGGACATTACTACAAGAAGGGGACCAGGAGAAGGGACATTACTACAGGAAGTGGATCAGGAGAAGGGACATTGCTACAAGAAGAGGATGAGGGTGGGGACATTACTACAAGAAAGGGACATTACTACAAGAAAAGGGACTAGGAGAAGGGACATTACTACAAGAAGTGGATCAGAAGGGACATTACTACAAGAAGTGGATCAGGAGAAGGGAGATTACTACAAGAAAGAGACCAGGAGAAGGGACATTACTACAAGAAAGGGACCAGGAGAAGGGACATTACTACAAGAAGTGGACCAGGAGAAGGGACATTACTACAAGAAAGGGACCAGGAGAAGGGACATTACTACAGGAAGTGGATCAGGAGAAGGGAGATTACTACAAGAAAGAGACCAGGAGAAGGGACATTACTACAAGAAGTGGATCAGGAGAAGAGACATAACTACAAGAAAGGGACCAGGAGAAGGGACATTACTACAAGAAGTGGACCAGGAGAAGGGACATTACTACAAGAAAGGGACCAGGATGGGGAACATTACTACAAGATAGGGACCAGAATTAGGAACATTACGACATGATAGGGTCCAGGAAAAGTCACATTACTACAGGATAGAAACCCAAATGAGGATATTAATACAATTAGAGAACTAGGATGAGGACATTACTACAAGATGGGACTAGGATGGATGGGGACCAGGATAGGGAAAATTACTACAAGATAGGGACAAGGATGGGGACATTACTACAAGATAGGGACCCTGATGAGGACATTAATACATTAATACAAGAAGGGGACCAGGATAGTGACATTTCTATAAGAACGGGACCAGGATGGGGTACAATACTACAAGATGAGGATTTAGATGGGAACCAGCGTGGGGGACAAAACTACAAGATACGGACCAGGATGGGGGATATAACTACAAGATAGGGACCAGGATGGGGACATTACTACAAGATAGGGACATTACTACAAGATGTTGGCCAGAATTACTAGATTGTGCCATCTGTAAGACAATATAACAGTAGGTGGTTAATTTGGGGAAAAAATTGCAAAAATGTAAAAAAAAATAAATCAACATAAAGCATGAAAAAAAATATGCTATTTTATATGTAAACTAAAGTAAACAAAAAAAGTGCATGTTTGTTATCACCATATCCATAATGACCAAAGCTAGAAAACTTTACCATAACTCATACAATGAATGTCATTTAAATAAATTAAATGTGACAAAAATGTTCATAAAAATGATCAAAAGCTTAAAATAAAAAAACAAAAAACAAAAACTAAAAATGTTACTTTGTCCTGCAAAGAATGCGGCCCACCCTCCAAATTATTTTTTTTCTATGTGCGGCCCCTATACCCAGCTGAGTATTACATGAAATGAAAATGTACTAAAAGTGATAAGGAAGCAATAAATGCATCATTCATTTCACACAGATTTTACTTCCATATTATATCAAGAACGAAAACAGATTTTTGGGAACCCACCTGGCTTTTTTAGAATTCTTGTGTCTGCTTTCAATCATGCGTACAATTGCGTCTTTCTCATACGTGTGACCGCATACTTTGTTTTTCACTGGGTTTTCCATTTCCATCTGTGATGAAACCGCAGGTTAACAATATGACATATTATAAATCTGAACGGGCAGAGCTAGGTGTACTTCTGTCCAATTTCCCTCATCTAATTCCAAAGTTCCCTTTAAAAAGGATTAATAATTTGCCATAAATATGTAATATTTGTACCTGGTGTAAAAGCCGCCGTTCTCCTGAATTCGGCGTAGTTTTTCTTTTGTTCCTGCTCCTCTCCGTTCCTGAGATATGGCCTCCTCTTCCTGGTGTATAAATATAGTCTTTTTATCCAAGTGGGTGTGTTCTTCAACAATGCCATATGGGCATGTACTTTATGACCACGCCCAATTGGTTATTTAGATTAGATTTAACTACATAGGAAGAGGGGGCCATATTTCGGGAATGGAGAGTCACAGAAGCAAAAGGAAAACATCCCTGGATTCAAGAGAACAGCGGCATTTACGCCAGGTAACAATAATAATATATACCGTATACACATTATATATTACACACACAGATTTTCTCAGTTTCGTACGGACATCATCCCATCACTACTAAGGGAGCAGATAAAGTGGAATATATTTATCTTGCACGCTCCACCCGATATTCTGTTTCATGCTATCTAGTGAAAGATTTGTAAACCAACAAGTCTGTACACTAGTAAAAGGCAGCATACTGTATAGCAGTATTGTATATTACTATACAGACTAATTCAGTAGAGTATGAGTCAGAAAGCACCATGTATTATATTTGTCTTCCATGTGAAAAATACCAATTAACAGCCACTATTGTAACCCTTTGAAAGGGTTGGATGCTTAAACTTGTACACAGATCCCGCTTTTATAAAGTGGGTTTACTGCTAAGGCTACTTTCACACTTGCGTTGAACGGCATCCATTGCATTGCGTTGTGTGACTGATGCAACGGATGCGTTGCATATAGTGGCACAACAGATGCAATGGATCGTACAAAACAACGGAATTTTTTTTTTTTCTGCTTTCGTTTTACCGGTGGCAGACTATTGTGAACGATCAGCTGATCGCTCACAGCAGCCAGTCGCCGGGTGATCAACTGATCGCTCACAGCAGCCGGTCGCCGGGTGATCAGCTGATCGCTCACAGCAGCCGGTCGCCGGGTGATCAACTGATCGCTCCCAGCAGCCGGTCGCCGGGTGATCAGCTGATCGCTCACAGCAGCCGGTCGCCGGGTGATCAGCTGATCGTTCGGCCGCCGAGAATGTGAGGGGGGCGGAGCCGAGCGGGATCATGGCGCTGAGGACGTCAGTGCAGCGAGGAATGCAAGGCTGGGGACAAGTGAGTGTGAGTGTGCGCGTCTGTGTGTGTGCGTATGTACATGTGGAGTGGAGTGCGGGAGGGGGTCGGGCTCCCTGCACACGTAGCCAGGGTAAATATCGGGTAACTAGGCAAAGCACTTTGCTTGGTTACCCGATATTTACCTTGGTTAGCAGCGTACACCGCTTAGCGCTGGCTCCTTGCACCCGTAGCCTGGGTAAATATCGGGTAACTAGGCAAAGCGCATTGCTTAGTAACCTGATGTTTACCCTGGTTACGTGTGCAGGGAGGCAGAGAGAGCATGCGCAGCAAAATCCTAAGGATTCCGCTGCTCAAAAAACGTTATACAGTGTTTCCTCCGCCCTACGCAGCGTCAAAATAACGACGCTGCGTCGTGCAACGGATGCAACGCAAGACCATCCGTTGCTATCCGTAGCTAATAGAAGTCTATGAGGAATAGAACGGTTTCCTGCAACGGTTACCGTAATTCCTCAAGGCTGCGGATAGCAACGGAAGCCGTTCAACGCAAGTGTGAAAGTAGCCTAACCTGCAAAACTGTGGTAAAAATGTAAAAAGAATTCAGGTCGAGCAGGGATTAGACCACCCCATTTTAAAGTCTATGGTACTGTTGTAAATAACCAATCAGAGCTCTTGATTTTTTTCTTCTGGTGATTGGTAAGGGTCACAGCGGACAGACCTCCATCGATTTTAGATTTATTATATCTACATAGTGGATAGGCGATAAATCCAAGGTTTGTACATCCACAGGTAGAGAGGTGAAAATCCCAATACTTTATTTAATACATATGTGAGCTGCAATGCTGAGGCCCCCTTCTTCTGCTCTAACCCAGCAGGCACCTGGGCGTCCTCTGCATGGCCAGATATAGTGCAGCCATCGCTCATGTGCTGTTTGTGCCGGACGATCCTCGAGTGGTCCTAACCAAGCCTGATGGTTTAACTGTGTCTGCATCTTAGGGATGCAGATACTGTTGAAACTGTGATGAGGGGAAGGAGGGGTCCGATGCCGTTCGACCTAGGGCTCTTCCACACCACGGGCCCCATAATGGCTGCGTGGCCTGCCGCTATGGACTGTACACCCGTGCTGTATGTGTTGCTTCCACTCTCTCTCACTTTGCTGCCCCCCCCTCTGCATAGACCTAAATAGGCGGCTGTAATCTAATACCTCAGTGAGATGGAAGTCAGTCTTCATTTTGACCAAAAAAGATTTTAGCCATTTTTACAAGATTTTATGAGGCAAAGGGGAGAAGAAGTGAAGAAAAAAAAAAGAGCATACATCGCCGAAAAGATAGTGTTGACCGTGACCATTTCATCAAGTAAGGGAAGGCCTACTAAATAAACATTTAGGTCTACCTTTATAGTACAAATTATACTGTACATTTTGAATACAGAGGAGGATTTACATCCATGTGATGAATGGATACTTGGGTACCTCAACAACATTGTGTGGCCTTCATAACCTTACAATGGCCTTCAGCTATATTGCAGTAACCACCATCACCAGTGGTGTAACTTGAAGCTTGAGGGCCCAATCCAAAATTTCCTATAGGACGCAGAAATATTGTAAGTTCATATGAGCCAAAGGGGCCTTTTGTCCCCTGTAGCCTTCAGGGCCCGGGGTATGATTTCAGCCCCTGCACATATTACAGCTACGCCCTTGATCATCCTGGTTTTACCTCCCTCAGAACTAAGTGACTGCACGAAGCAATAACTATACAACCTTTCTTAAGTATTATAATCTCACAAATCAGAAGATTTCATTCTTGGCATCACGCATCGATCACCATGACATTACTGATGAAGAGCGGATCCTCAATGCTGGAAACTGATTGACGGCTGTTTTTTCCCTATTAGATAACTATGCAGATATGGTTTCTAAAACGAGAGCGTCGCTGGAGACCGAGCGTGATGTCCTGATCCTCGCTTTATAGTCTGCTGATGAAGAAGACAGATATTTCTGAAATTCCAAAGACCAATTGCACTGCCCCCAGGAAACCGTTGCGCTGATGATTACCGCTCTGGAGGTTAACGAACCTAAACAGGTTGTGCAATAAAAGCCTAGAGTGCAGCAATACTGTGTGACCTTGTGTAAACATGACCTGACGAAGGCACTAAGGATCGCAATGTCTCCCGAGCACAACAGTGATAGCCGAGCCCCATATGGCTTTTATTAGAAAACCGAAATCCTGTCTTAAAGGGGGATTCCAGGACCGGACGATGGTGGCCTGCTCTAGTGAAATGCATTTTAGTTTTCCACATATGAGGACAGCTAATCCAGAGACCCAACCTGTCCACGCTCCAAATCCAAGTGCATAATGGGTCAAGGTCGGATACCGGCGATTCTTGACGTTAACCTGGAAGTTTTGGCTACTTCTAAGGGTGAGATAAGATTCAGGATTCAGATTATGTGGTTCTTTAAAACTGATGTTCTATCCTCGGAATAGGTCATTAACTCTTTAAGGGCCTGGACATTTTTGTTTTTTTGTCTCCTTTTTCTAAGTTTTATATAATCTGTGGACATTGTTGTATGAGGCTCGTTTCTTTTTCGCTGGGTGAACTGTATTTTCGACCGACACCCTTCATTTTACAATGTAATATAACGAGAAACACAAAAAACAAAAATTGAGGTGTGCGTCTTATAAGCCAAATGTAGCTTACTGGGAGGTGGTGGTGAATGGTCACAGGAGGCAGGGGCAATGCTGCGGGCAGCGCTAGTGCTCACTGCGGGTGGTGAGGCAGCGGCCATCCTGAAAATGTCAGTGGTGCGGGCTTCAAATAACGGCGCCTGGAGACGGCGTGTGCGCATATGGAGCTCTCTGCTCAAGATCTCATCAGCACACGTGCCACCTCCGAGCTATTAATCTCCCAGCAGTGGACTTAAGTAAAACGGCGCCCGGAGGTGGCACGTGCTCAGATGAGATCTTGGCTCGTCATTGAGCCGCTAGCTCAATCTGTACACGCACCGACTACGGGCGCCATTTCTTTGAAGCCCGCACCGCCGGCAGTTTCTGGATGTTTCTGCCTTAAATCGCCCGCAAAGAGCATCTGGGATACCCACTGCATTGCACGCTGCATCGCCCCACTCCACCACAGCCCCTGTATCCTGTGACCCTGCTCCACCACTGATGCTGCCTCACCCTGGTAAGACACCACCGAATTATAAGATAGACCCAATATTTTATTTATTTTATCTTTTTTTTAAAAAATTTGGGGTGTGTCTTATAATTCGGTGCGATTTATAAAATGTAAATGAAGGTATATATAAATATATTTAACAAAATATATAAATGTATAAATTCCTGGGCAAAAAATAATTGTGTATATCTATCTATCTATCTACATATATATATATCTATATATATCTATATATACATACACAGTATTATATATATATATATATATATATACATATATATCCAGTGCCTACAAGTAGTATTCAACCCCCTGCAGATTTAGCAGGTTTACACATTCGGAATTAACTTGGCATTGTGACATTTGGACTGTAGATCAGCCTGGAAGTGTGAAATGCAGCAAAAAAGAATGTTATTTATTTTTTTTAAATTGTGAAAAGTTTATTCAGAGGGTCATTTATTATTCAACCCCTCAAACCACAAGAATTCTGTTTGGTTCCCCTAAAGTATTAAGAAGTATTTCAGGCACAAAGAACAATGAGCTTCACATGTTTGGATTAATTAACTCTTTTTCCAGCCTTTTCTGACTAATTAAGACCCTCCCCAAACTTGTGAACAGCACTCATACTTGGTCAACATGGGAAAGACAAAGGAGCATTCCAAGGCCATCAGAGACAAGATCGTGGAGGGTCACAAGGCTGGCAAGGGGTACAAAACCCTTTCCAAGGAGTTGGGCCTACCTGTCTCCACTGTTGGGAGCATCATCCAGAAGTGGAAGGCTTATGGAACTACTGTTAGCCTTCCACGGCCTGGACAGCCTTTGAAAGTTTCCACCCGTGCCGAGGCCAGGCTTGTCCGAAGAGTCAAGGCTAACCCAAAGACAACAAGGAAGGAGCTCCGGGAAGATCTCATGGCAGTGGGGACATTGGTTTCAGTCAATACCATAAGTAACGTACTCCACCGCAATGGTCTCCGTTCCAGACGAGCCCGTAAGGTACCTTTACTTTCAAAGCGTCATGTCAAGGCTCGTCTACAGTTTGCTCATGATCACTTGGAGGACTCTGAGACAGACTGGTTCAAGGTTCTCTGGTCTGATGAGACCAAGATCGAGATCTTTGGTGCCAACCACACACCTGACGTTTGGAGACTGGATGGCACTGCATACGACCCCAAGAATACCATCCTACAGTCAAGCATGGTGGTGGCAGCATCATGCTGTGGGGCTGTTTCTCAGCCAAGGGGCCTGGCCATCTGGTCCGCATCCATGGGAAGATGGATAGCATGGCCTACCTGGAGATTTTGGCCAAGAACCTCCGCTCCTCCATCAAGGATCTTAAGATGGGTCGTCATTTCATCTTCCAACAAGACAACGACCCAAAGCACACAGCCAAGAAAACCAAGGCCTGGTTCAAGAGGGAAAAAATCAAGGTGTTGCAGTGGCCAAGTCAGTCTCCTGACCTTAACCCAATTGAAAACTTGTGGAAGGAGCTCAAGATTAAAGTCCACATGAGACACCCAAAGAACCTAGATAACTTGGAGAAGATCTGCATGGAGGAGTGGGCCAAGATAACTCCAGAGACCTGTGCCGGCCTGATCAGGTCTTATAAAAGACGATTATTAGCTGTAATTGCAAACAAGGATTATTCCACAAAATATTAAACCTAGGGGTTGAATAATAATTGACCCACACTTTTATGTTGAAAATTTATTAAAATTTAACTGAGCAACATAACTTGTTGGTTTGTAAGATTTATGCATCTGTTAATAAATCCTGCTCTTGTTTGAAGTTTGCAGGCTCTAACTTATTTGCATCTTATCAAACCTGCAGGGGGTTGAATACTACTTGTAGGCACTGTATAAAGTTTAATCTGCCCAATTTCTAGAGTAAGGTGATCTTCTCCGATGAGTCTAATTTTCATCTTTGCCCGACACCTGGTCGTCTAATAGTTAGGCAGAGACTTGGAGAGGCGTACAAGCCACAGTGACTTGCACCCACTGTGAAATTTGGTGGAGGATCGGTGATGATCTGGGGATGCTTCAAGCAAGGCTGGAATTGGGCAGATTAAACTTTGCGAAGAACGTATGAATCAAGCCGCAATGTTTTCCAACTCAGAGGGCTGTTTTTTCCAGCAGGACAAGGCGCCGTGCCACACAGCTAGGTCAATCAATGTGTGGATGAAGGAGCACCACATCAAAATCCTGTCATGGCCAGTCCAATCTCCAGACCTGAACCCGATTGAAAACCCCTGGAATGTAATCAATAGGAAGTTGGATAGTCACAAGCCATCAAACAAAGAAGAACTGATTACATTTTTGCACCAGGAGCGGCATAAGGTCACCAAAAAGCAGTGTGAAAGACTGGTGGAAAGCAGCCAAGACGCATGAAAGCTGGGATTAAAAAATCATGGTTATTCGTCAAAATATTGATTTCTGAACTCTTCTTGAGGTTAAACATTAGTATTGATGTTTCTAAATGATTATGGAGTTGTTTTCTTTGCATTATTTGAGGCGTGTGCAATGCATTTTTTTGCTATTTTGACCATTTCTCATTTTCAGAAAATAATACAGAATTTATTGCTTGGAAATTCGGAGACGTGTTGCCAGTAGTTTATGGAATAAGAGAACAATTTACATTTTACTCAAAAATATACCTATAAAGAGAAAAATCTGAAAAACTGACTAATTATATATATATAATTTATTTATTTTCTCCCCTCCTTGTCTATGAAGCTGTGCGGTGTCTGACATTTGAACGCCTTTAAAATGTATATTTATAGAGAACCGTGATAACTAAAAATCATCAATTCTGGAGCTTTGATTATTTTGTTTTTTTTTCTTTCTGGAGTTTAAATAATTTCATATTGTGATAGATCAGACTGTTATAGACACAACGATACCAAATACGACAGAACCCGATGATCCCTTTGTGTACTATACCTGTGTTATAGGGCAGGTGAAATTAGCAAAGCTCTGAGTGACCGCAATCTCTTCATCGTCATCCTCGAAGGTTTCCTCCTGAGTAATGCCCACTAGGAGACAAAACAAGAACAATAGCATTAAACAACTGTCCAACCCCCATTTGAGGCATTTTATATTTTATTTTTCACTTTCTACTAGATAATCACATATATTGGATTATTGACCTGCAATAGATGAGCAGCAATCAACGGTTTCTGAATCTTCCGATAAGGTCTACAGCCAGATGGTCTAAAGGCTGCTTTACACCAGACAATCTATCGTGCGATAGATCGTCGGGGTCACGGTTTTTGTGACGCACATCCGGCATCGGTGGCGATGCCGGCCTGTGTGACACCTCCTAGCGACGCAGTATCGCTCACAAATCGTGAGTCGGGTACTGCTCGTTAGGTTCCATAATATCGTTTAATTTGGTTGATCATCGTTTCCGTGGTAGCACACGCCGCTCCGTGTGACACCACGGTAACGATGACCAGCTCACCTGCCTCCCGCGGCCGCCGCCGGCTCTATGTGGAAGGAAGGAGGTGGGCGGGATGTTTACATCCTGCTCATCTCCGCCCCTCCGCTTCTATTGGCCGGCGGCCGTGTGACGTCGCTGTGACGCCGAACGTCCCTCCCACTTCAGGAAGTGGACGTTCGCCGCCCACAGCGAGGTCGCACGAGAGGTAAGTATGTGTGACGGGGGTTACTGACTTTGTGCGACACGGGCAGCGATTTGCCCGTGACGCAGAAAGGACGGGGGCGGGTACGATCGATTGTGAAATCGCACAATCGATCGTACCATGTAAAGCAGGCTTTACTCTTTTGTCTGACAACAAAAGCCCCTAGTTTTCTTCAACAATTGGGTGTTCCAGAAGTCAGAAACCTCATCTTATAGCTTATTCGCAACGAAAATGAGGATAGAGGACACAATAATGGTTCGACTTCTAGGACCCCTAGTGATTGCCGTTCTGAAACCCTGAAAACGGGGCTCTAGTGTCCTGTTTTCAGTGGAGCGGAGGAGTGCTTGCTTAACCTCTACTTCATTTATGGTCTATAGGAGAGGAGCACAGTACTCCACTATTTTCCATTGACAATGAATGGAGTAGAGGTGAAGAATATGTTATTGGGCTCCACTCAAGACAAAAGGCGCAGAGCCCCAATCTTGGGTTTCTAAGAGGTTGGAATTTGGGAAATCAAGACAAAAGGCGCAGAGCCCCAATCTTGGGTTTCTAAGAGGTGGGACCTTCAGGCATTTGGAAAATTGTCTCCTGGTGTAAAGAAGAAATGTAAATCTATGCTCCATCCTGAGGCATGACGGGAGTGATAACGAGTATAAGGTATAAAGCCAAAGCTATATTTATAAAAGAAAAGTCATCAGAGTTTATCTTCAGCCCATGTATTGCACCATTGCTTCCAGCGCAAGTTTCTAGTGGAACTGCCCTTTAAGCCTGATAAATACCGGGTAAGTGACCTATATAACCAGGTTTTCTGAAAGGTGCTTGCTCAAACAGTAATCACAGATAACACATCTTCAAAACAAGCGTGCGAGTTTGGCGTCTGAGAATTATTGGCCCGTTTCCTGGAAGACTTTGCTGTAGATAATATAAAGCTTTGAAATTCTTCTCTGGGAAAAAGTTAAGCAACCCTCGGTGCCCCGTCATCCTGCGCTGTGTCATCGGGGACATATTCTGCTCTTGCCGCGCAGCATTCTTCTGCAGCACAAAGTCATTTCTTGTAAAGGGTATTTTTGGAAAGTAAAAAAAAAAATAAAAAAATATTCAATGAATTGTTTATATTTTGCCTAAAGGGATAATTCATTGTTTAGAAAGTCCTGAAATGCAAGTGATGAAATACCCGGCATAGATGTGTTCATTCTACAAACGGGTAACAGGCCTCTAGCATTATAGGATATAAGGTACAGTCTGGGGCTCTAACTCTGCGAATTTAATACCTACAGACTTAAATGGGGAGTGATAGGTCTTGTGACTCTCCGAAAAGTGTGAGAAACTCCAGCAAAAGGAGGGGAGGCGGAGAGGAGCCATAACTCTACAGGATAGTCTCTAGAGGAAGATTGTCTGCAGCTGAAAGGGTCTGCAGCAATGGTGCTGGATGCTGAAGGGTGCCGGTATCATTGGGTGTTGGCTGAATGGTGAGGACGTCTGTAGGGTGCAGGGGTCTGCTGAAGGGTGCTGAAGTAAGTAAGGGGCAACATATTATAGGTCTTCTGTTAGCCAGGGTCTGCTGAAAGGTGTTGAAACAAGGGTCTACCTTATGGTCTGCTGTTAGCCTGGGTCTGTTGAAGCGTGCTGAAGTAACCAAGGGGCTACCTTCTGGTCTGCTGAAAGGTGCTGAAGTAAACAAGGGGCTACCTAATTTTCTGCTCTTAGCCAGGGTCTGCTAAGGGGTGCTGAAATAAGCAAGAGGCTACCTAATGGCAGGCTGATAGCTAGGATCTGCTGAAAGGTGATGAAACAAGGGTCTACATAACGGTCTACTGTTTAGTCAGGGTCTGCTAAAAGGCGCTGAGATATGAGTCTACCTTATGGTGTCTTGTTAGCCAGGGTCTGCTGTAAAAAAACAAGAGGCTACCTAATGGTTTGCTGTTAGCCAGGGTCTGCTGAACGGTGCTGAAGTAAACTAGGGGCTACTTAATGGTCTGCTGTTAGCCAAGCTCTGATGAGGGGTGCTGAAGTAAGCAAGAGGCTACCTAACGGTTTGTTGTTAGCCAGGATCTGCTGAAGGATGCTGAAGTAAGCACCAAAGGGCTACCTAATGGTCTGCTGTAAACAAGGGTCTGTTGAAAGGTGCTGAAGTAAGAAAAAGGTCTACCTAATGGTCTGCTGTTAGCCAGGGTCTGCTGAAGGGTGCAGACATCTGAAGGAATCTGCTAAAGAGCACTGATGATTGCATAGGTCTGCTAAAAGTCGTTGAAATCTGCAGTGGTCTACCAAAGAGAAGGGTGCTACCGTCTATCGGGGTGTGCAAAAGAGTACAGAAATCAGCAAGGGTCAACCAGTGGGTGCTAAAGTCTACATGGATCCAGTAAAGTGCTAAAATAAAACACTGATCTGCTGAAAATTGCTAAGATCAACGGGTCAGGTGAAAGATTCTGACATCTGCAGGAGCTGCTACAGGGTGCTGATGTGTGCAGAGATCAGCTGGAGGTCTAACAAAGGTGCGGAGATCTGCAGGGGACTACCAAAGGGTGCAGACATTGGCAGGGGCATGTTGACCCGTGCTAAAGTATATATGGATCCACTAAAGTGCACTGAAATATACAGGGATGGGCTGAAAAATGGTGAGATAAGCAGAGGCTACTGAAGGGGTGCTTTATAATGCAGGAGTCTGCTGTAGAGTACTGGAGAATGTAGGGGGTCTGCTGTAGAGTACTGGAGAATGTAGGGGGTCTGCTGTAGAATACTGGATAATGCAGGGGTCTGCTGTAGAATACTGGATAATGCAGGAGTCTGCTGTAGAGTACTGGAGAATGTAGGGGTCTGCTGTAGAGTACTGGATAATGCAGGGGTCTGCTGTAGAGTACTGGAGAATGTAGGGGTCTGCTGTAGAGTACTGGAGAATGTAGGGGTCTGCTGTAGACTACTGGAGAATGCAGGGGTCTGCTGTAGAGTACTGGAGAATGTAGGGGTCTGCTGTAGACTACTGGAGAATGCAGGGGTCTGCTGTAGAGTACTGGATAATGCAGGGGTCTGCTGTAGAGTATTGGATAATGCAGGGGTCTGCTGTAGAGTACTGGAGAATGTAGGGGTCTGCTGTAGACTACTGGAGAATGCAGGGGTCTGCTGTAGAGTACTGGAGAATGTAGGGGTCTGCTGTAGAGTACTGGATAATGCAGGGGTCTGCTGTAGAGTACTGGATAATGCAGGGGTCTGCTGTAGAATACTGGATAATGCAGGGGTCTGCTGTAGAGTACTGGATAATGCAGGAGTCTGCTGTAGAGTACTGGAGAATGTAGGGGTCTGCTGTAGACTACTGGAGAATGCAGGGGTCTGCTGTAGAGTACTGGATAATGCAGGAGTCTGCTGTAGAGTACTGGAGAATGTAGGGGTCTGCTATAGACTACTGGATAATGCAGGGGTCTGCTGTAGAGTACTGGAGAATGTAGGGGTCTGCTGTAGAATACTGGATAATGCAGGGGTCTGCTGTAGAGTACTGGATAATGCAGGGGTCTGCTGTAGAGTACTGGATAATGCAGGAGTCTGCTGTAGAGTACTGGAGAATGTAGGGGTCTGCTATAGACTACTGGATAATGCAGGAGTCTGCTGTAGAGTACTGGATAATGCAGGGGTCTGCTGTAGAGTACTGGATAATGCAGGGGTCTGCTGTAGAGTACTGGATAATGCAAGGGTCTGCTGTAGAGTACTGGATAATGCAGGGGTCTGCTGTAGAGTACTGGATAATGCAGGGGTCTGCTGTAGAGTACTGGATAATGCAGGGGTCTGCTGTAGAGTACTGGATAATGCAGGGGTCTGCTGTAGAGTACTGGATAATGCAGGGGTCTGCTGTAGTGTACTGGATAATGCAGGGGTCTGCTGTAGAGTACTGGATAATGCAGGGGTCTGCTGTAGAGTACTGGATAATGCAGGGGTCTGCTGTAGAGTATTGGATAATGCAGGGGTCTGCTGTAGAGTACTGGAGAATGTAGGGGTCTGCTGTAGACTACTGGAGAATGCAGGGGTCTGCTGTAGAGTACTGGAGAATGTAGGGGTCTGCTGTAGAGTACTGGATAATGCAGGGGTCTGCTGTAGAGTACTGGATAATGCAGGGGTCTGCTGTAGAATACTGGATAATGCAGGGGTCTGCTGTAGAGTACTGGATAATGCAGGAGTCTGCTGTAGAGTACTGGAGAATGTAGGGGTCTGCTGTAGACTACTGGAGAATGCAGGGGTCTGCTGTAGAGTACTGGATAATGCAGGAGTCTGCTGTAGAGTACTGGAGAATGTAGGGGTCTGCTATAGACTACTGGATAATGCAGGGGTCTGCTGTAGAGTACTGGAGAATGTAGGGGTCTGCTGTAGAATACTGGATAATGCAGGGGTCTGCTGTAGAGTACTGGATAATGCAGGGGTCTGCTGTAGAGTACTGGATAATGCAGGAGTCTGCTGTAGAGTACTGGAGAATGTAGGGGTCTGCTATAGACTACTGGATAATGCAGGAGTCTGCTGTAGAGTACTGGATAATGCAGGGGTCTGCTGTAGAGTACTGGATAATGCAGGGGTCTGCTGTAGAGTACTGGATAATGCAAGGGTCTGCTGTAGAGTACTGGATAATGCAGGGGTCTGCTGTAGAGTACTGGATAATGCAGGGGTCTGCTGTAGAGTACTGGATAATGCAGGGGTCTGCTGTAGAGTACTGGATAATGCAGGGGTCTGCTGTAGAGTACTGGATAATGCAGGGGTCTGCTGTAGTGTACTGGATAATGCAGGGGTCTGCTGTAGAGTACTGGATAATGCAGGGGTCTGCTGTAGAGTACTGGATAATGCAAGGGTCTGCTGTAGAGTACTGGATAATGCAGGGGTCTGCTGTAGACTACTGGAGACCACGTCCCCACGTGCCCCTCAGGACTCCTGGACGTTCTGCTTGTCACTGGTAAGCCCTCATGTCCTATAGATAGTTGTTTAAGCTATACAGCCTGGGCACCTCTGATTTGTCTATGAGGTTACAGCCTAGCTGTGTAGCGAATTTTGGCCATGGTGTCAGTCTCTTCTACATAGGCCTCTAGCTATATTTGATGTATGGCCCATTTGAAGGCCATATGTCAATGCTTTGGGCCACAAACTAGCGACACATTGGGCCTTTCTATAGACAAGAGGCTACTATACATATATATCTGTTTAGCAGGTCCTGTTTTCAATACTTGACATCTATCCTGGGTCACGTGGGGTTCTCCCCTCTTCCTTCACTACTCATTCCGGTTACTCTGATTGTTGCTCTGTAATTTTGTAATACCCTGTGCACTATTATCAATAAAATGTTTTATACATTTGTACTATGATGTCTATGGGGTGTTTTCATACCTTGGTGAACTTAAAGACTCTTGTGTTCTGTGTTTTAAATGCATTATTGAGTTGTTGCCTATAATTTCTGGATCTTTATGTTATATATGACAGTTATTCTGTGGTTTATCACAGGCCTTATCCAGGTTTCCATGGATTATAAAGCCCGCGAAAAAACGTGGGAAACCCAACTGGACAGAGTTTTTGAAGCTGGAGGGGAGGATTTACCTACTATGAGTTCTAGGTCCACCATAGACCGCATGAATAGTCTTAAAACCATGCTGAATAAGAAGACACGATTGTGGTGGAACGTGGCTTTTATGAAAAGATACATTGACAGGGGACTAGTCCCCAGGGGATTACGAGTCAGGGTCTTCCCTTCCTTTGTGGTCTCAGATGAGACAGTTAAAACAAAGTGGGAGGAGGCCGCGTCCAACTGCTCCAGGACTTTCATGCAGCTCCTTATAGAGCTGAATGAAAAATCCATTAAAGATTTGGAGAGTGAAATTGCAGACGCTCAGGCCAACCTTGACTCTGAACTTACCCCTGAGGAGTTGTCCAAGTATAATGATTCACTTGATAAGGAGTTTACTAAGTGGGAAAAGGAGATCCTGAGTACCAAGACGAAGAAATACCAACGTGACGTCACGGACTATAAAAATGGTCAGGTCTTTCGCTGGCGAGGTATACCCTTCCCCAAAAAGAAGAAACACCATGCCTCGTCCATGTCAATATCTGCCTCATCTATGTCCTCATTGGAGGAAGACACTGCTTCTGAAAATACCAGGAATGTAAGACCAAACACTAGGTCAGTCCAGGCTCGGAATCAACAGACCTTGGCGTTGGGTGGTGGACGGTCGGCCCCTCCTCCTCTAGCCCGGAAAAAG
Source organism: Anomaloglossus baeobatrachus (assembly GCF_048569485.1). Classification (NCBI taxonomy): domain Eukaryota; kingdom Metazoa; phylum Chordata; class Amphibia; order Anura; family Aromobatidae; genus Anomaloglossus; species Anomaloglossus baeobatrachus. Next base: position 42,190,583 of record NC_134358.1, read on the forward strand.
GGTGGTGATGGACAGATGGAGGTAATCAACTTATCCAAGCATGTCCTCACCCCCACTCAGACGGAGGTGTTGAAGTTGGGGTTGTCATTTGTGCCCCATACTAACTTCAATCTCTTTTCAGTAATCAAAGACCTCCATCTGTTCTTGCGGAAGTTGGTACTACATAAACTACATTCCAAGAGAGCCACAGGGGAATCTAGTACTTCCATCCGTGAACAAGAGGCTATTGCTGCACTTGAGGAGCTAGAGGAGGAGTCGGCTTACCAACAAGCAGGTAATTTCCCACGCCACACAATGCCAAGGTCTGCCACATTTCCGCCCTTGTCTTTATGCCCCCCGGTTCAGATTTTCTGTGAACTAGTGTCAAAAGATATCCAGCAACTCCCACGGAGAGGGGGTAAAAACAACCTTACTCGACAACAACAAATGGCACTACGGGAGATTGAATCACTGGACGGGGTGGTGATTAAACCTGCCGACAAGGGCGGGAATGTGGTAATTTGGCCGGTGGAGTTATATGAGAAGGAGGCATGGCGGCAATTAAGGGACCGGGAGGCATATGAACCTCTCCATCATAACCCCATACGTGGCTTCACCAATGGCCTGGAGTTGATTTTACTGAGGGCATTTGAGGAGGGGATCATCCCCAAAAAAATTTATGAGGGCCTCCTTGTAAAAACACCTGTTGTTCCAACTTTTTACCTCCTCCCCAAGATTCATAAAAACCCAAAGACACCTCCTGGGCGTCCCATTGTCTCTGGCATGGGAGGGCTGTGCGACGTCACATGTAAATTTATTGACTACTTACATCCCTTAGTGGAGACGTTGCCCTCTTATGTCAGAGACACTGCTGACGTCCTAAGGAGATTGGAGGGTCTTATCTTGGAGGAGGAGGTGATTTTGGTAACAATGGATGTGGAGGCCCTCTACTTCAGTATTGGTCATCAGGATGGGTTGGCCGCCGTGCGATTCTACTTGGACTCGTGTAGTCTCGATAGGTCCTTGTCCGCTCTTGTTATGGAGCTGTTGGAGTTTATATTGACGCACAATTTCTTTGTGTTTCGAGACCGGTTCTTCCTCCAGCGGCGCGGCACTGCGATGGGGGCGGCCTGTGCGCCGTCTTACGCAAACCTCTTTCTCGGCTATTGGGAGAGGGAGGTTTTCGGGGACGGCGTGCCGGCGAGCTCCCATGCGCAGTGTTGGTTGCGCTATATTGACGACATTCTGGTCGTCTGGGGGGGAACCGGCTCTGAGCTGGAAGATTTTGTGCGTCACCTTAACTCCAACAGCTATAACATCTACTTAACTCATCAAGTCGGACCAAGGACCATCGAATTTTTGGACATTCGAGTCTCGGTGGAATCTAGCGGGGCTGTTTCCACCACCATCTTCAGGAAAGCTACTTCGGTCAATTCCCTCCTCCATGCCACCTCGGGTCACCCCAGGTCAACGGTGAATGCCATCCCGACGGGCCAGTTTCTGCGGTTACGCAGGCTGTGCTCGTCGGATGATGGCTTTGAATCAGAATCAGGGGATATGAGGGAGAGGTTCATTTCGAGGGGGTATAGCAAGAGATCCATCAAAAAGGGGTACCAACGTGCTAAACACTCCCAGCGGGACCAGCTCCTCTCTGGGAATGTCATCACAAAACCCACGTCTAGTCCAGTGGTGAGATTTATCTCCACCTACTGCCGACAGTGGGACCAAATCAGAGGTATACTAAACAAGCATTGGGCCATTCTCCATACTGAGCCCTCCCTTCGTGGATATTTACCAGAACGTCCTTTGATGACGGCAAGGAGGGGTAGGAGTCTCAGGGACACATTAGTGCATAGTCACTATGTGGCCAAGAGAACCCCCCTCTTTGGATGTGGTCCCCAACGTGTTGGTTGTTACCCTTGTGGTGGCTGCCGAGGCTGCCAGAACATCATTCGGGCTACAACCTTCACTTCAGCGGACGGAAAGAGGGAGTTTTCCATTCGGGCATATATCTCTTGCAGCACATCTGGCGTAATTTATTACGCCACATGTGGCTGTAACATGATATATGTCGGTCTGACCTCACGTGAGCTCCGAATCCGCACGAGGGAGCATGTGCGTGATGTTCTGGCGGCCAAGGAGGCCACCAACCCCGAATCCCTAAAAACGATACCCAGACATTTTAGGGAGGTTCACAATTGTGACCCCACATCCCTTAAGGTCCGTGACATCTGGGAATTCGGGGCGGTGACCTCAAAAAACGGTTGGCACAAGTGGAGTGCCGTTGGATCTTTGTCTTGGGTACTCAGGCTCCGGACGGGCTTAATGAGCGGCTTTCTTTCGCCCCATTTCTATAACTGCTGCTCTTATCCCCATAATAGAGATATCCTAAAGGAGTCCGACTGGAGAGAGGAGAGAGGGGGGTCGTGCTCCTCCCAGTCGGATTCAATTAACTCGAGATTTGGTCCTCTGGGTGGCTGAGTCCACCATGAATACGCAATAGAGGTGTGAATAACTATGTAACCTCTAGCGTATTTTGTAGATATATTTTTAGATGTATCTTTCATGTTGTATATATTGCTGGTCCTATGACTCTTTTAACAGTGTGTTTTTTATCTTTTGTTTAACTTTAAGGGACCTGTTTTTGTCATGAATTTCGACCATTCTGGCCCCTCCCTTCCTCTCCCTCCAAAAAAACCCCCCCCAATTCCCCTTTCCCACCTTCCTCCACTGCCCCCAAGGGTCTGCCATCATTTTCGATCTGGAAGAAATGGAGGTTTATGTGCGTCTACAGAACAACAAAAAACTGGGAGGCTACGCAATTGTGACAGACATGGACATGGATTTGTCTGTAATTATTTCTATGTTGAAAACCATTGTGTATATACTTATGCCCATGTTCCTATATCTATACTCTTTTGCAGACGTCTGCCTATCTTTTCTCCTCCTCTTCCCTCTATTTTTCTTCCATATTAGCACCACTTGTGGTGTTTGTATACAAATAATGCATAATACGTATGTGCCTTGTAATATATTCCTTGTATAGGTGTTACTAGGGGATATTTTATCCTTATATGCAAAAACGCCTAAATATACATTGGTGCATTAGACATCATATCTTTGATGACAGGATTGTGGAGGTTGGATTGGCGTTTCCACAAGGGGTTGGTCCATCTGACGCAGCGCTGCAGTGGTTTCCGCTTTGATTGGTATCGCGTCCATGGCAACGCTCGGTGCGGCGGGGAACCGGATGTACTAGTTGGTGACGTCACCGGAAGTTCTTGTTCCGCCGGTTTCCGGCCGCCGAGACTGTGCCGCGGCGGCGCGCTCCGTAGCGGTCATCCACTGCAGCGCACATGGGGAATGGAGGCGTGTCAGTGACAATCAGGCTCCCTTTTTAAACTCCACTCCTCACACCTTTTAATTATCGTCCCCCGACGAAGTATTTGACGAAACACGTGTTGGGACGTCGGTCCCCACGTGCCCCTCAGGACTCCTGGACGTTCTGCTTGTCACTGGTAAGCCCTCATGTCCTATAGATAGTTGTTTAAGCTATACAGCCTGGGCACCTCTGATTTGTCTATGAGGTTACAGCCTAGCTGTGTAGCGAATTTTGGCCATGGTGTCAGTCTCTTCTACATAGGCCTCTAGCTATATTTGATGTATGGCCCATTTGAAGGCCATATGTCAATGCTTTGGGCCACAAACTAGCGACACATTGGGCCTTTCTATAGACAAGAGGCTACTATACATATATATCTGTTTAGCAGGTCCTGTTTTCAATACTTGACATCTATCCTGGGTCACGTGGGGTTCTCCCCTCTTCCTTCACTACTCATTCCGGTTACTCTGATTGTTGCTCTGTAATTTTGTAATACCCTGTGCACTATTATCAATAAAATGTTTTATACATTTGTACTATGATGTCTATGGGGTGTTTTCATACCTTGGTGAACTTAAAGACTCTTGTGTTCTGTGTTTTAGACTACTGGATAATGCAGGGGTCTGCTGTAGAATACTGGATAATGCAGGGGTCTGCTGTAGAATACTGGATAATGCAGGGGTCTGCTGTAGAGTACTGGAGAATGCAGGGGTCTGCTGTAGAGTACTGGAGAATGTAGGGGTCTGCTATAGACTACTGGATAATGCAGGGGTCTGCTGTAGAATACTGGATAATGCAGGGGTCTGCTGTAGAGTACTGGAGAATGCAGGGGTCTGCTGTAGAGTACTGGAGAATGTAGGGGTCTGCTGTAGAGTACTGGATAATGCAGGGGTCTGCTGTAGAGTACTGGATAATGCAAGGGTCTGCTGTAGAGTACTGGATAATGTAGGGGGTCTGCTGTAGAGTACTGGATAATGCAGGGGTCTGCTGTAGAGTACTGGAGAATGTAGGGGTCTGCTGTAGAGTACTGGATAATGCAGGGGTCTGCTGTAGAGTACTGGAGAATGTAGGGTTCTGCTGTAGAATACTGGATAATGCAGGGGTCTGCTGTAGAGTACTGGATAATGCAGGGGTCTGCTGTAGAGTACTGGATAATGTAGGGGTCTGCTATAGACTACTGGATAATGCAGGGGTCTGCTGTAGAATACTGGATAATGCAGGGGTCTGCTGTAGAGTACTGGAGAATGCAGGGGTCTGCTGTAGAGCACTGGAGAATGTAGGGGTCTGCTGTAGAGTACTGGATAATGCAGGGGTCTGCTGTAGAGTACTGGATAATGCAAGGGTCTGCTGTAGAGTACTGGATAATGTAGGGGGTCTGCTGTAGAGTACTGGATAATGCAGGGGTCTGCTGTAGAGTACTGGATAATGCAAGGGTCTGCTGTAGAGTACTGGATAATGCAGGGGTCTGCTGTAGAGTACTGGAGAATGTAGGGGTCTGCTGTAGAGTACTGGATAATGCAGGGGTCTGCTGTAGAGTACTGGATAATGCAGGGGTCTGCTGTAGAGTACTGGATAATGCAGGGGTCTGCTGACTACTATTGACCAGTCCTGGTGATTACTGGGATCTAATATAAGATTCATGCCATTCACAAATAAATTATGGTGCAAATAATCATCCAAGTCTTCGAGCACAGCCTACGTGTGCACCACTCATGATGAAAGGGTGTGCGGGACGTTTTGTGGATGTGGTCAACCTAAAGGAGAAGGTAAAGTGTCCTTGAAGTCACTTCTAAACTGGAGGCAAATCCAGCAGCCTCAGCCAGGAACTTCACACCACACACCTTCATTCAGAAGATTACACAAGGCACATCACTTGGAGCTCTACAAGAAGATTTTTATGGAGCCGACCATTTATACGCCGTAGATATTAGTCATGGGAAAAACCCAAATAAACCTATTCTAACCTGGGCTAGAGATGAACCCTGGTTCTATGGAAAGCACCTACTGTCATCAGGACGAGTGCTCAATATCAATAGCCATTACATTAGAATTATCTGATTCTGTAGAAACATATAAATCGGGTTCAGCTTTCCATCCTAATGTTTTGATTGCTTCAATGCGTCTAAAATAAATAAAAGAATTGAGCAACATTGCAAATACTGTCAGTATGACTGACGCCTAGGAAAACCGGGTTTATGTGGTGTGTTCAGACCAATATGTTATACAGCTGCTATCCGACCACTTGTTCTGCTTAGGGAAGAAATAATAATAAAAATATATGGCCCCAATCATTCATAGAATAAACTGTGGTTTCTGCAGATCAGCCGGGGACAAATCATTGCTGATGTGCGAGGAGTATGAAGGTTTCCTATGTTTCCTATGTGGCCAATAAAACAGCGCCAACCTAAATATAATATGGCGTGCAACCTCCTGCTGAGGACCTGGAGAAAGTCCCCGACAGCGCCGCATCCGAGTATAGTCTACAAGGCGAGATGGAGAACATCAATGAAAACACTGCAAAGTGATAGAATGATCAGTACAGGATCAGTAATGTAATGTATGTACACAGTGATTCCACCAGCAGAATAGTGAGTACAGCTCTGGAGTATAATACAGGATGTAACTCAGGATCAGGAATGTAATGTATATACACAGTGATTCCACCAGCAGAATAGTGAGTGCAGCTCTGGAGTATAATATAGGATATAACACAGGATAAGTAATGTAATGTATGTACACAGTGATTCCACCAGCAGAATAGTGAGTGCAGCTCTGGAGTATAATATAGGATATAACACAGGATAAGTAATGTAATGTATGTACACAGTGATTCCACCAGCAGAATAGTGAGTGCAGCTCTGGAGTATAATATAGGATATAACACAGGATAAGTAATGTAATGTATGTACACAGTGATTCCACCAGCAGAATAGTGAGTGCAGCTCTGGAGTATAATATAGGATATAACACAGGATCAGGAATGTAATGTATATACACAGTGATTCCACCAGCAGAATAGTGAGTGCAGCTCTGGAGTATAATACAGGATATAACTCAGGGTCAGTACATGATAAGTAATGTAATGTATGTACACAGTGACTGCACCAGCAGAATAGTGAGTGCAGCTCTGGAGTATAATACAGGATATAACTCAGGGTCAGTACATGATAAGTAATGTAATGTATGTACACAGTGACTGCACCAGCAGAATAGTGAGTGCAGCTCTGGAGTATAATACAGGATGTAACTCAGGATCAGTACAGTATAAGTAATGTATGTACACAATGACTGCACCAGTAGAATAGCGAGTGCAGCTCTGGAGTATAATACAGGATGCAAGTCAGGATCAGTACAGGATCAGTAATGTAATGTATGTACACAGTGACTGCACCAGCAGAATAGTGAGTGCAGCTCTGGAGTATAATACAGGAGGTAACTCAGGATCAGTACAGGATAAGTAATGTAATGTATGTACACAGTGACTGCACCAACAGAATAGTGAGTAAAGCTCTGGAGTATAATACAGGAGGTAACTCAGGATCAGTACAGGATAAGTAATGTAATGTATGTACACAGTGACTGCACCAGCAGAAAAGTGAGTGCAGCTCTGGAGTATAATACAGGAGGTAACTCAGGATCAGTAATGTAATGTATGTACACAGTGACTGCACCAGCAGAATAGTGAGTGCAGCTCTGGAGTATAATACAGGAGGTAACTCAGGATCAGTAATGTAATGTATGTACACAGTGACGGCACCAGCAGAATAGTGAGTGCAGCTCTGGAGTATAATACAGGAAGTAACTCAGGATCAGTACTGTAATGTATGTACACAGTGACTGCACCAGCAGAATAGTGAGTGCAGCTCTGGAGTATAATACAGGATATAACTCAGGATCAGTACAGTATAAGTAATGTATGTACACAATGACTGCGCCAGCAGAATAGTGAGTGCAGCTCTGGAGTATAATACAGGATGCAAGTCAGGATCAGTACAGGATCAGTAATGTAATGTATGTACACAGTGACTGCACCAGCAGAATAGTGAGTGCAGCTCTGGAGTATAATACAGGAGGTAACTCAGGATCAGTACAGGATAAGTAATGTAATGTATGTACACAGTGACTGCACCAACAGAATAGTGAGTAAAGCTCTGGAGTATAATACAGGAGGTAACTCAGGATCAGTACAGGATAAGTAATGTAATGTATGTACACAGTGACTGCACCAGCAGAAAAGTGAGTGCAGCTCTGGAGTATAATACAGGAGGTAACTCAGGATCAGTAATGTAATGTATGTACACAGTGACTGCACCAGCAGAATAGTGAGTGCAGCTCTGGAGTATAATACAGGAGGTAACTCAGGATCAGTAATGTAATGTATGTACACAGTGACGGCACCAGCAGAATAGTGAGTGCAGCTCTGGAGTATAATACAGGAAGTAACTCAGGATCAGTACTGTAATGTATGTACACAGTGACTGCACCAGCAGAATAGTGAGTGCAGCTCTGGAGTATAATACAGGATATAACTCAGGATCAGTACAGTATAAGTAATGTATGTACACAATGACTGCGCCAGCAGAATAGTGAGTGCAGCTCTGGAGTATAATACAGGATGCAAGTCAGGATCAGTACAGGATCAGTAATGTAATGTATGTACACAGTGACTGCACCAGCAGAATAGTGAGTGCAGCTCTGGAGTATAATACAGGAGGTAACTCAGGATCAGTACAGGATAAGTAATGTAATGTATGTACACAGTGACTGCACCAGCAGAAAAGTGAGTGCAGCTCTGGAGTATAATACAGGAGGTAACTCAGGATCAGTAATGTAATGTATGTACACAGTGACTGCACCAGCAGAATAGTGAGTGCAGCTCTGGAGTATAATACAGGAGGTAACTCAGGATCAGTAATGTAATGTATGTACACAGTGACGGCACCAGCAGAATAGTGAGTGCAGCTCTGGAGTATAATACAGGAAGTAACTCAGGATCAGTACTGTAATGTATGTACACAGTGACTGCACCAGCAGAATAGTGAGTGCAGCTCTGGAGTATAATACAGGATATAACTCAGGATCAGTACAGTATAAGTAATGTATGTACACAATGACTGCGCCAGCAGAATAGTGAGTGCAGCTCTGGAGTATAATACAGGATGCAAGTCAGGATCAGTAATGTAATGTATGTACACAGTGACTGCACCAGCAGAATAGTGAGTGCAGCTCTGGAGTATAATACAGGATATAACTCAGGATCAGTACAGTATAAGTAATGTATGTACACAATGACTGCGCCAGCAGAATAGTGAGTGCAGCTCTGGGGGGTATAATACAGGATGCAAGTCAGGATCAGTAATGTAATGTATGTACACAGTGACTGCACCAGCAGAATAGTGAATGCAGCTCTGGAGTATAATACAGGGTGTATGTCAGGATCAGTAATGTAATGTATGTACACAGTGACTGCACTATTTTTGTAAGTAATTCTACATATGAAGGGGATGATGTGCACACGGTGCTCTTGTGTCTGGACTATAATACTGCTACACTGTTTGTGTTAACAAGGAAATAGAACAATTTCTTGTTGAAGTGCACTATTTATCACATGCCTCCCCTATGATTACCTGATGTAATCTTGACAGTGATTACAGTAGAAAAAGTCCTTACCATCTCATTTGCGGAGTATATGCGGAAAAACAAGTTTACATAGTACAACTGTGCAATATGCCGTGTGCCTGTAACTTCCTGCTTAACTGAAAACTGCAACAAATTCTGGTAAAAATGTAAATAAACGCACTTGATAAATTGACTTGTCGAGCTGGAGACCCGCGAGGAGAGATGACGAGGCAATACGTATAAAGACAATATAGGCAATCAAGTGACTAAGTCTAAAAACTGGCACATGGGACACAAACTAAATAGTATGCACCAAAGATGATAAACCACCAAAGAGAAAGCTGAAAAATAAAAAATGTCATCAAAAAATAGTCAAATATTTCACAAAACTGACAAAAAACTAGTGATAGGAAAAATTGCTAAACAGTGTCTGTTCCATTAAATGCTATGACTTTCAGTCTGCAATCATCATTCCTTCATTCATTTTACGACGCCCTGGTATGCAGTTTGAAGACTGATCCAAGTTTCAAGTTTTCCTTTTTCGGAGTGTCTCTCCCAGTAATATAGGCTGGATGTGATATCTGTGTGTCTCTCCCAGTAATATAGGCTGGATGTGATATCTGTGTGTCTCTCCCAGTAATATAGGCTGGATGTGAGCTCCGTGTGTCTCTCCCAGTAATATAGGCTGGATGTGATATCTGTGTGTCTCTCCCAGTAATATAAGCTGGATGTGAGATCTGTGTGTCTCTCCCAGTAATATAGGCTGGATGTGATATCTGTGTGTCTCTCCCAGTAATATAGGCTGGATGTGAGGTCTGTGTGTCTCTCCCAGTAATATAGGCTGGATGTGATATCTGTGTGTCTCTCCCAGTAATATAGGCTGGATGTGATATCTGTGTGTCTCTCCCAGTAATATAGGCTGGATGTGAGCTCTGTGTGTCTCTCCCAGTAATATAGGCTGGATGTGAGCTCTGTGTATCTCCCAGTAATATAGGCTGGATGTAAGGCGTGTATCTCCCCAGTAATATAGGCTGGATGTGATATCTGTGTGTCTCTCCTAGTAATATAGGCTGGATGTGATATCTGTATGTCTCTCCCAGTAATATAGGCTGGATGTGAGCTCTGTGTGTCTCTCCCAGTAATATAGGCTGGATGTGAGCTCTGTGTGGGTCTCTCCCAGTAATATAGGCTGGATGTGATATCTGTGTGTCTTTCCCAGGAATGTAGGCTGGATGTGAGCTCTGTGTCTCCCAGTAATATAGGCTGCATGTGAGCTCTGTGTGGGTCTCTCCCAGTAATATAGGCTGGATGTGATATCTGTGTGTCTCTCCCAGTAATATAGGCTGGATGTGAGGTCTGTGTGTCTCCCAGTAATATAGGCTGCATGTGAGCTCTGTGTGTATCTCCAGTAATATAGGCTGGATGTGACCTCTGTGTGTCTCTCCCATTAATATAGGGTGGATGTGAGCTCTGTGTGTCTCTCCCAGTAATATAGGCTGAATGTGAGGTCTGTGTATCTCCCCAGTAATATAGGGTGGATGTGAGCTCTGTGTGTATCTCCAGTAATATAGGCTGAATGTGAGGTCTGTGTATCTCCCCAGTAATACAGGCTGGATGTGAGCTCTGTGTGTCTCTCCCAGTAATATAGGCTGGATGTGTGCTCTGTGTGTCTCTCCCAGTAATATAGGCTGAAATGTGAGTTCTGTGTGCGCCGTCTCAGGGAATGATGGCGCCTTCTAAAGGTCTCCAGTGTGGGCAAAAGAAAATGTATAAATTAAGAACAAGGCTCTAATTCAGACCTGGGCAAGGGGCGGCCCGCGGGCCACATCCGGCCCGCCTACTCTGTGACCGGCCCGCCCGTCTTCAGCCGGTACAGTGGAGCCGGGCTGCACCGTGCCGGGCAGGGAGAGATCCTGCAGGTCCGCACAGTCAGTGCAGGCGGCGGAACGCAGGAATCTCTCCTCTGTTCCCTGCCGGCACTTTCTCTGTGACACACGCGCGCGCTCTGATGTTGTCAGTGCGGCGCGCGTGTGTCATTTCAAAAGTTCCCGCCGGGCAGGAGAAGAAGTGGCACAGCAATGGACTTCCGGGAGAGAAGCAGCGGCGGGGGCCTCTCGCAGAACAGCATCAGCGCAGCCAGGGCCTGTACATGAGAAGGAGCAGCTCAGCGGGAGGCCTGTACGGAGGTGCCTGAGGACGGGAACAATAAGAAGGGAGAGGTAAGTAGTGACTAATAAGCTGAGAAGGGGACAATGGGGGAGGGGGGGGGGGACTGGTGACTAATACTGGGGGTGTAGTGGTTTTACAGGTGTATATGGTATTGTGTATATAGTGGTGTAGTATATAGTGGTGTAGTACATGGGGTGTAGTGATGTAGCTTTATTACAGGTGTATTATATAGTGGTGTAGTATATAACAAGTGTAGTATATAGGGGTGTAGTGATGTAGTATATTACAGGTGTAGTATATAGGGGTGTAGTGATGTATATTACAGGTGTATATAGGGGTGTAGTGATGTAGTATATAGGGGTGTAATGATGTATATTACAGTTGTATATAGGGGTGTAGTGATGTAGTATATTACAGGTGTATATAGGGGTGTAGTGATGTAGTATATTACAGGTGTATTATATGGGGCTGTAGTATATTACAGGTGTAGTTTATGGGGGTGTAGTGATGTAGTATATTACAGGTGTAGTATATGAGGGGGTTTAGTATATTACAGGTGTAGTATATGGGGGGTGTAGTATATTACAGGTGTAGTATATGGGGGTGTAGTATATTACAGGTGTAGTATATGGGGGTGTAGTATATTACAGGTGTAGTATATGGGGGTGTAGTATATTACAGGTATAGTATATGGGGGTTGTAGTGGTGTAGTTTATTACAGGTGTAGTATATTACAGGTGTAGTATATGGGGGTGTAGTATATTACAGGTGTAGTATATGGGGGTGTATTATATTATAGGTGTAGTATATGGGGGGTGTAGTATATTACAGGTGTAGTATATGGGGGGGTGTAGTATATTATAGGTGTAGTATATGGGGGTGTAGTATATTACAGGTGTAGTATATGGGGATGTAGTATATTACAGGTGTAGTATATGGGGGTGTAGTATATTACAGGTATAGTATATGGGGGGTGTAGTATATTACAGGTGTAGTATATGGGGGGTGTAGTATATTACAGGTGTAGTATATGGGTTGTGTAGTATATTACAGGTGTAGTATATGGGGGTTGAAGTTTATTACAGGTGTAGTATGGGGGGTGTAGTGGGGTAGTTTATTACAGGTGTAGTATATGGGGGTGTAGTATATTACAGGCGTAGTATATAGGGGTGTACAGTCATGGCCAAAAGTTTTGAGAATGCTACATATATTAATTTTTACAAAGTCTACTGCTTAAGTTTTTCTAATGGCAATTTGCATATACTCCAGAATGACATAAAGAGTGATCAGCTTAACAGCAATTACTTGCAAAGTCAATATTGGCTAAGAAAATGAACTTTAACCCCCAAAATTCAATTTCAACATCATTGCATTCCTGCCTTAAAAGGAGCAGCTAACATTGTTTTAGTGATTGTTCCATTAACACAGGTGTGGGTGTTGATGAGGACAGGGCTGGCGATCAATCAGTCATGATTAAGTAAGAATGACACTACTGGACACTTTAAAAGGAGGCTGGTGCTTGGTATCATTGTTTCTCTTCAGTTAAGCATGGTTATCTCTAAAGAAACACATGCAGCCATCATTGCTCTGCACAAAAATGGCCTAACAGGGAAGAGTATCGCAGCTACAAAGATTGCACCTCAGTCAACAATCTATCGCATCATCAAGAACTTCAAGGAGAGAGCTTCCATTGTTGCCAAAAAGGCTCCAGGGCGCCCAAGAAGGACCAGCAAATGCCAGGACCGTATCTTAAAACTGTTTCAGCTGCGGGATGGGACTACCAGCAGTGCCGAGCTAGCTCAGCAATGGCAGCAGGCTGGTGTGAGTGCTTCTGCACGCACTGTGAGGCGGAGACTCTTTGAGCAAGGCCTGGTTTCAAGGAGGGCAGAAAGAAGCCACTTCTCTCCAGAAAAAACATCAGGGACCGACTGATATTCTGCAAAAGGTACAGGGAGTGGACTGCTGAGGACTGGGGTAAAGTCATTTTCTCAGATGAATCCCCTTTTCGATTGTTTGGGACATCTTGAAAACAGCTTATTAGGAAAAGAAGAGGTGAGCGATACCACCAGTCTTGTCTCATGCCAACTGTTAAGCATCCTGAAACCATTCATGTGTGGGGTTGCTTCTCAGCCAAGGGAATCGCACCACTCACAGTCTTGCCTAAAAACACAGCCATGAATAAAGAATGGTACCAGAATGTCTGCAAAGAGCAACTTCTCCCAACTGTCCAAGAGCAGTTTGGCGCCCAACAATGCCTTTTCCAGCATGATGGAGCACCTTGCCATAAAGCAAAGGTGATCACTAAATGGCTCATGGAACAAAACATAGAGATTTTGGGTCCATGGCCTGGAAAATCCCCAGATCTTAATCCCATTGAGAACTTGTGGGCAATCATCAAGAGACGGGTGGACAAACAAAAACCAACAAATTCTGGCAAAATGCAAGCATTGCTTATACAAGAATGGATCAGTCAGGATTTGCTCCAGAAGTTGATTGAGAGCATGCCAGGGAGAATTGCAGAGGTCCTGAAGAAGAAGGGTCAACACTGCAAATATTGACTTGCTGCATTAACTCATTCTAACTGTCAATAGAACCTTTTGGTCTCATAATATGATTGCAATTATATTTCTGTATGTGATGTAAACATCAGACAAACACAATTAAAAACCAGAGGGCAACAGATCATGTGAAAATATCATTTTGGTGTCATTCTCAAAACTTTTGGCCATGACTGTAGTATATGGGGGTGTAGTATATATTACAGGTGTAGTATATGGGGGTTGTAGTATATTACAGGTGTAGTATAGGGGGTCTAGTGGTGTAGTTTATTACAGGTGTAGTATATGGAGGGGGTGTAGTGATGTAGTATATTGGGTAGAACTGAGTTAATTCTATTAGTCTGGCCCTCTAAAACCCTCCCAATTTCTCATGCGGCCCCATGGGAAAATGAATTGCCCATCCCTGCTCTAATTGCTGGGGGTCTGACCACTAGTACTTTCTTTTTTTGAAAGTTTGGAGAACTCTGTATTATATGTGAATAATTTCCATGGATTTGTAAATCTGTGTCCACACACTGCTTTTTTTATGCGTTGGAGCAGATTATCACAAAACTGCAAGCAAATCCTAATGCCAGCAAAGTCAATGAGAATCCTGAAGTGCCATGCACATGTTTAGCATTTTTCTTTGCAGATTTAGTGCCGAAAATAAAATAATCTGCAGCATGTCAATTCTTTAAACGTTTTTCACCTATTCCACCTAATGACGTCAATTTAAAAAAGCACATGCTAAACTGCATCAAATGCGAGGCAAAAAAAATACAAAAATGCATCAAAGACGAGGGCAAAAAACATACATCAAATACAAGTCAAAAAAGCTGCAAAAATGCATCAAATATGAGACAAAAAAGCAGCAAAAATGCATCAAAGAGGGAAAAATATTTGATGCATTTTTGCATGTTTTTTCCCTCTTTGATGCATTTTTGCTGCTTTTCTGCATTGTATTTGATCCATTTTTGCTGATTTTTTGCCTTATATTTGATGCATTTTTGCATGTTAAGGCAAAAAAGCAGCAAAAATGGATCAAATATAAGGCAAAAAAGCAGTAAAAATGCATCAAAGAGGGAAAAAACATGCAAAAAGGAATCAAATACGAGGCAAAAAAAAAGCAGCAAAACCGCGCATTTTGCAGCTGCATTTTTCCTGCCAAGAGATGTAGAAATGGCGCAGAAATTTCTGCAACCAAATACTCAAAATATGCTCATACCCTAATGCTCACCCAAAACAAAGGGTCATTTTACTATTTTTATTTTCTTTTATTATTTCTTTTCTTTCCCTGCGGACAACATCTGTATGGAAAATGTAATCGGTTTCAACTTTTAGTGCATTTCGTAAATCCAGATCACAGGTAGCAGTGATGGACGCCATCTAATAAATCCCTACGGCCAATGAGCTGTATTAGAGGAATGCTGGAAGTCACAGATCACCCTCCACACCCGGCTGCAGGAATCCTGAGCACTAGGAGCATACCTTGTTACATCTTACTTTTACAGCAGTAAGAGAGAGGGCTTCATAAAAACTGTAGAGATATAAGAGGGTTTAGCTATTGTCAGACAATTACCATTGATGCTGCTCCTAGGGGAACAGGTTTGTGTTCAGTGGTAACAGTTTTGATGGGCAAAGCCTCACGGTGTCAGACGAAAAAAAACAAAACATTACATACAGTTGACTGTACTCATTGGGATCCATGTAGCAGCAGAGACACATTACTAGAAGCAGATCTTTGTCTCAGTACAGGAAGCAGAGGCCGGTCTGTCTCTGTACAGGAAGCAGAGGCCGGTCTGTCTCTGTACAGGAAGCAGAGGCCGGTCTGTTTCTGTACAGGAAGCAGAGGCCGGTCTGTCTCTGTACAGGAAGCAGAGGCCGGTCTGTCTCTGTACAGGAAGCAGAGGTAGGTCTTTGTATCAGTACAGGAAGCAGAGGCGGGTCTTTGTATCAGTACAGGAAGCAGAGGCAGGTCTTTGTCTCTCTACAGGAAGCAGAGGCGGGTCTTTGTCTCTCTCCAGGAAGCAGAGGCCGGGCTTTGTCTCTGTACAGGAAGCAGTGGCATGTCTTTGTCTCTCTACAGGAAGCAGAGGCAGGTCTTCGTCTCAGTATAGGAAGCAGAGGCGGGTCTTTGTCTCTGTACAGGAAGCAGAGGCCGGGCTTTGTCTCTGTATAGGAAGCAGAGGCCGGTCTTTGTATCAGTATAGGAAGCAGAGACGGGTCTTTGTATCAGTACAGGAAGCAGAGGCCGGGCTTTGTCTCTGTATAGGAAGCAGAGACGGGTCTTTGTATCAGTACAGGAAGCAGAGGCGGGTCTTTGTATCAGTACAGGAAGCAGAGGCGGGTCTTTGTCTCTCTCCAGGAAGCAGAGGCGGGTCTTTGTCTCTCTCCAGGAAGCAGAGGCCGGGCTTTGTCTCTCTACAGGAAGCAGAGGCATGTCTTTGTCTCTGTACAGCAAGCAGGGGCAGGTTTTTGTCTCAGTATAGGAAGCAGAGGCAGGTCTTTTTCTCTGTACAGGAAGAGAGGCGGGTCTTTGTCTCAGTATAGGAAGCAGAGGCGGGTCTTTGTCTCAGTATAGGAAGCAGAGGCGGGTCTTTGTCTCTCTACAGGAAGCAGAGGCAGGCATTTGTCTCTGTACAAGAAGCAGAGGCAGGACTTTTTCTCTGTACAGAAAGCAGGGGCAGGTCTTTGTCCTTCTTCGTCTTTGTACAGGAAGCAGAGGCAGGTATGTGTCTCTCTACAGGAAGCAGAGGCAGGTATTTGTCTCTCTACAGGAAGCAGAGGCAGGTATTTGTCTCTCTACAGGAAGCAGAGGCAGGTCTTTGTCTCTCTACAGGAAGCAGAAGAGGGTTGTTATTTCAGTACAGGAAGCAGTGGCGGGTCTTTTTCTCTGTATAGGAAACAGAGGCGGGTCTGTGTCTCTGTATAGGAAGTGGGGATAGATCATTGTACCTTTACAGTAAGTAGGGATGGGTCTTTGTAGATGAAGCGGGGGCAGGTTTGTATAGGAAGCGGGGGTAGGTCATTGTACCTTTACGGTAAATGGGGGCAGATCTTTGTCTCTGTACAGGATGCGGGGGTGGGTCTTTGTTCTAGCTCTTCAGTCCGCCAAACTACATTCTGGCATTATAGAGAAGGCTAGCTTTCAGTTCACAGCAAGGAAACAATGCAAGCTGTGAGGAAAATAGAGCTCCAGCTCCTATAGTACTTACAGAATGCTGATATTGAGAAACTGCTCATGCAAGGAGGGTAGATGGTACGTAACTGTAAATGGGAACCTGGTCAGGTTACCGATATTAGGCAGTTTTGCCTTGCTGTAGAGGCTGAAAACTGCAATTAAAACCATGCTTTTACCCTATTTGTGGGTGTAATGCTTGATATACGCAGAATTGTCAGCTGTTGTGTCTTCCTGCAGCATAAAACAACTGGATGGACACAGCTGATATATGTGAAGGGTATGTATGGCTATACAGAGGTCCATAAACACAATTCCTGTCTATATGCCCTTTTACAGAGGAGAGCCATTAAATTGAGCATCTTCCAATATGGCAGACTTGACCAGTCCTTATATGACGACGACAGCCTTTAATCTGAATAACGCCCATGTAATACCAATTATTTGGCATGGACCACGGATATATACAGAAGCCCAATCAAATGTGATCTATAACCAGCACCTAAATAATGATAAATTATTTAGGTGCTGCTGATAAATGGAGCACAGCGCACATGGGAAGAGCCGCTAACTAGGAATCGGCAGGACGGAAATTGGTGGATTGGTGGCGAGAAACCAGCAAAAAAAATAGCCGAGGACGGGATAATCTAGGACAGAACACGATGAAACATTAACAAATGAATGTCCGCAGCTCATCTCTTGTGCCAGGCGCAATTATTAACTCCGGGAGCAGCAGAGGACCTGGCTGCTGTATAAATAGTCTTGTTTGTGCTAATGAAGGCAGCTTGTAAGCAGCACCGTCATGGTTAATTGATGATGCTTCCATCTCCACAGTGCGTCCTGGCCTGACAGCTCCATCACCTCGGGTGACCTGGACGGGGGTTACGTTACATGTTAGCACGGTGGTACAAACATCGACAGAAGTGGAAAGAAAAAGGGAGAATTCAAAGTCTGAAATGTGACAAGAGATTTTTGGAAGTATTTTATGCACGTGCGTTCGTAGGTTGGTAACGGGATATTATCATCCAGTGTCCCTTCACAATCACCGTATAAGAACCAATCTACAGTATGTCCCCACCATTGTCCATAATAACCAGACTGCAACCATAGCCCTACTCAAGTCCCCTTCACAATGCCAAGCCTGCGTCCTTTCGCTTTACCATAAACCTACACCACCTACTCAGACCCCTTCACAATGCCAAGCCTGCGTCTTTTCGCTTTACCATAACCCTACACCACCTACTCCAGACCCCTTCACAATGCCAAGCCTGCGTCCTTTCGCTTTACCATAAACCTACACCACCTACTCAGACCCCTTCACAATGCCAAGCCTGCGTCTTTTCGCTTTACCATAACCCTACACCACCTACTCCAGACCCCTTCACAATGCCAAGCCTGTGTCCTTTCGCTTTACCATAAACCTACACCACCTACTCAGACCCCTTCACAATGCCAAGCCTGCGTCTTTTCGCTTTACCATAAACCTACACCACCTACTCAGACCCCTTCACAATGCCAAGCCTGAGTCCTTTCGCTTTACCATAACCCTACACCATATACTCAAACCCTCTTCACAATGCCAAGCCTGCATCCTTTCGCTTTACCATAACCCTACACCACCTACTCAGACCCCTTCACAATGCCAAGCCTGCGTCCTTTTGATTTACCATAACCCTACACCACCTACTCCAGACCCCTTCACAATGCCAGGCCTGCATCCTTTCGATTTACATTAACCCTACACCACCTACTCAGACCCCTTCACAATGCCAAGCCTGCATCCTTTCGATTTACCATAACCCTACACCACCTACTCCAGACCCCTTCACAATGCCAAGCCTGCATCCTTTCGCTTTACCATAAACCTACACCACCTACTCCAGACCCCTTCACAATGCCAAGCCTGCGTCCTTTCGATTTACATTAACCCTACACCACCTACTCAGACCCCTTCACAATGCCAAACCTGCATCCTTTCGCTTTACCATAACCCTACACCACCTACTCCAGACCCCTTCCCAATGCCAAGCCTGCGTCCTTTCGCTTTACATTAACCCTAAACGACCTACTCCAGACCCCTTCACAATGCCAAGCCTGTGTCCTTTCACTTTACCATAACCCTACACCATATACTCAAGCCCTCTTCACAGTGCCAAACCTGTGTCCTTTCACATTACCATAGCTGGAGGCAAATTTGCACTCATCAGCACGGAAGCTATGCATGGGACGTACATGGATGTTTCAACATGACAACGATCCAAAACACAAGGCCAAGTTGACCTCTCATTGGCTACAGCAGAACAAAGTGAAGGTTCTGGAGAGGCCATCTCAGTCTCCTGACCTCAATATCATTGAGCCACTCTAGGGAGAACTCGAGCGCGCAGTTCACGCAAGAAAGCCCTGGATTTCCAGGAACTGGAGGCTTTTTGCCAAGAAGAATGGGCAGCTTTACCATCTGAGAAAAGAGCCTCATCCACAAATACCACAAAAGACTTCCAGCTGTCATTGATGTTAGAGGAGCTAATACACGGTATTAAGAACTGGGGGATAGGAACTTTTGATCAGGGTCATTTGGATGTTTTTAGTTGTTATTATGAAATATAAAGTGAAAACACAGTAGTTTGACACTTCACCCAACCACTGACCATGAGTGGGAAAAAAGCTTTTGTGTTCTCATTCATCTTCTCTAAAAAAAAGGCCAAGAAAACAAAAAATCTGCCGGGGTGTGTAAACTTTTGAGCACAACTGTATGTGCCAAGCAAAAATTGTGGCATAAGATCAAAACCATCTCAGGTTTTTAATCTGTGCTACCTTTTAGTTTGGGACATACAACTTTTTTTATGCTTAAACTTTGGTTTCATCACAGCTAAAAATTCTGGTATTTTTTTTTCTTTCGATCGTTCATTAGTAAAGTAAGAAAAGACAAGATTTCTCAGCAGAGGGAGAGCGTGCGAGGAGAGTGATGAAGTAGATTCCAGCACCCTGAATCATATGTCATTGCATTGCCTAGAGCTAGCAGTAATTGCTAAGACGGATGTAGGGTAGATGGACTATGTCACCTGATTCAGCATGACGACATTTCCACTGAATCTCGGCCCTCTCCATGTGCTTACATTGTGAGTAACGGGAGCAACAGACTTACATCAGCCTTAGTAAGACTTTCCAAAGCTGAAAAGGTCTTGGGAGTCACACGGAGACTCTATAGTGAGGCGTCTTCAAGGTCGGGGGACCTTGTGATAGCCGAAAGGCGCTCATCCCTCAGGTTTGCAGTACCCAGAGCAGAAAACTGACGGATGATTGGTATGTAGCCCAAAATTACTCATCAAAGCTTCAGTCTCTCATGCTTCTTGCCGGAGACTTCCAGACCATCCTTGCCGGAGACTTCCAGACCATCCTTGCCGGAGACTTCCAGACCATCCTTGCCGGAGACTTCCAGACCATCCTTGCCGGAGACTTCCAGACCATCCTTGCCGGAGACTTCCAGACCATCCTTGCCGGAGACTTCCAGACCATCCTTGTTGGAGACTTCCAGACCATCCTTGCTATGTCAGGCAACGAATAAAGTACCCGGGAAAAAAGTCCCTATTCAGAAGGGCACTACTGGAGCTAGAATCCCGAACGTTGTAAATCTAACAATAACCATTATAGTAGGATAAAAAGATTTAGGAAGACATAAGAAATAAAAAAATATAAACAAACATATTAAAGTTCTACAAAATAGCAAAAAAAAAAATAATATGAAAAAAACAAAAAAACATGCCGCATGGGTATTCTCTAGTACTGAAGTCAATAGTGTAAAAGGTAATCGTGTGGAACTGCAATACTATCTACTATGTGTGGGCCTTAGATTGTGGCTCTCTCTTTCTACTTCTGGAAAAGCCCCTACAAAGAATCATTTTTGAGCCCCTCTACAAAGCTACTATAGGGGTTAAAAAGAGATATATATATCCATGAACAGCTGCATTAATAAGAATAGCTTTAGATAAAATGCGTTTTATCGACTCCTGTATTGTCTGCAAATGACTCTCCAACAGTCTGCTGGGCGTCTCCTGTGATCTCGGTAGCGACTGCTCGAGTCTGGCCTCGAATGATCGTTATGCAAAGAATGGTGCAGGAGTAGTGATCATGTTTTGATGCATTTTTTATGGTCAGGAGATACAGTATTGGTGCAGAAATTTGGTGTATATTACTAATCTACGGCTTAGTGGCAGCTGTGAGTTGTCTATAACACCTTATATTACCCAGATTGACAACACATGAGCCGGGTAAAATGCCGGAATTGTTGCATCTAATGGATGCAACAATACTGGATGGCTGCAGGCTGCTATTTTTAGGGTGGGTGGTCCAATAACCATGGGCCTCCCATCCTAAGAATACCAGCCCACAGCTGTCGGTTTTATCTTGGCTGGGTATCAGGGGGAACTGCATGCTGTTTTTTAAGATGATTTGTTTAAATAATATTATTAAAAAAAACCCTGCATGCAGTTCCTCTCATTTTGATACACAGCTGGGGGCTGCAGCCATTTGCTTTATCGCTGCTGGGCATCACAATTATGGTGGACCCTATGCCAATGTTTTTATAAATTTTTTCACCACTACAGGAATGCACACAGCATGTGATTCCAACCAATCACTGACGCTGTCACACAGGGTGGAGGCGCGGTCTAACTGCAACCAATTACAGACTCCGGGACTAATGATGGGAAGGGGAAGCAGTGAATATATATGAGAGTTAAAGAGAGGACCCGGAAGCAATGTGACAGCTGTGTGAGAGACTCGATAAGTAGAACTGTCCTGCTTTACAGTTCCCTAGCTCTTTCTACCACCATTTTACAGCACAATGTTCCAGACTTATACGGGTTTGACGTCCAGGCAGATGTTCAGGTTCAAGTCCAGTCCCAAACAGAACTTTTAAGTCTGGCCAGACCCGCCAAACCCGAACATCTTCGGGTCCGCCCATCTCTATGCAGGAGATGTAAAGTTGGCCCCACATGACATGAGATAACTGGTGGCTGAACATACATTTGGCAGAGAGAGCTCACTCTCCAGATTCCTCATACACATAAGGATACGTGTTTTCCATAGGGAGAGATGAGAAAGACGATGACAGATTACTTCGGCAGTGTCTTATCTTGCGTAGATACTAAAGGATCACTCAACAAAATCCCAAATACCCGATCCTTCTCTTCCCCGACATTTAGAGATTCAAAAAGTCCACGTGAACATCAGATGACTTGGCAATTACCGGTACATAAATCAGTGGGTTTGGACATATGTCATTCAATGTGTATGAGAGCTTTAAAGTAAACCAGTCGCTAGCTTCATGCTGCCCGAAACACTCAGCACCCATCTGCGAGATGATTACCTTTCTCTGAAACGCGGCAGCATTTTAAAGAAAGCATAGACTGAACAGCCGGTTGGAGACTAAAGGAGGAAACCTGACTAGTCTGGTGCAGGCCCAGGGTGGCTTCTCTCCACCTGGCTCCAGTTGACTGACTAATCTTTTCCTATGGACACCCATAGGAGAGACCTGTCAATCACCAGGAGAGGGGTGGGGAGCAGCCAGCCGGGGCCTGCCCCAGACTAGTCAGGTGTCTTTCTATCAAAGAAAGACGTGCCTGGTTGTAATAGGGCAGCCAGGTTCTGCTTCTTGGTTCTTTTGACAGGTTCCCTTTGAAGGAATTTTAATCTGCAGAGCTGCATATGCTAATAAGGCAGGACTAATCAGGAGCGGTGTCTCTTTCTCCAGACTAGTCCTGACTTGGCTCTTTAGCTATATTTTTTTTTTTTACAGCCTGTGTTTAAATATATTTGTAATCCAATTTGTGAGATGCATCAGCACTAAATAGTCTCAGTTGGGGAAATTAAGTGAGAAAAATATAAACAAAAATAAAATGTATGGGATCAAGTAAACAAAAATTGCCATATGTATTCAACCCTTTTGCCAAGAAGCCCCTAAAAAAAAATTGGTCAAGTGATTACCTTCATAAGTCACATGCTTAGTGAGAGGAAGTCCACCTGTGTGCAATCTAAATGTCCCAGGGTCTGTCAGTATATACAAACTTTTTCTGAAAGGCCACAGAGGCTGCAACACCATTAAAGACCAAGGAGATCTCCAGACAACAGCATGAAGACCAAGGAGATCTCCAGACAACAGCATGAAGGCAAAGGAGATTTTCAATCAAGATCATGAAGACCAAGGAGATCTCCAAACAACATCATGAAGACCAAGGAGATCTCCAAACAACATCATGAAGACCAAGGAGATCTCCAAACAACATCATGAAGACCAAGGAGATCTCCAAACAACATCATGAAGACCAAGGAGATCTCCAAACAAGTTCAAGACAAAGGTGTTGAGAAGTACAAGTCAGGGTTGAGCTCTAAAAAATATCAAATCTCTGATGATCCCCTGAAGCACCATCAAATCCATTATCATCACATGGAAAGAACATGGCACCACAACAAACCTGCCAAGAGAGGGACACCCACCAAAACTCGCAGCTCAAGCAAGGAGGGCATTTATCAGAGACACAGCACAGAGGCCAAAGGTAACCCTGAAGGAGCTGCAGAGTTCCCAAGCAGACACTGGAGGATCTGTCCATACGACCACAATAAGCTGTACACTCCATAGATCCGGTGTTTATGGAAGAGTGGCCAGAAAAAGCCTTTACTTACAGCCAAAAATTGGAAAGCTCATTCTGATTTTGTGACAAGACATGTGGGAGACTCCCCAAATGTATGAAGGAAGGTGCTGTGATCAGAGGAGACCAAAATTCAACTTTTTGGCCACCAAAGTAAATGCTATGTTTGGAACCAACACAGCTCATCACCCCAAGAACACCATCTCCACAGTAGGACATGCTGGTGGCTACATCATGCTGTGGGGATATTTTCTGGCAGCAGGGACAGGTAAAATTGTCCGACTTGAGGGATGGATGGTGCGAAATACAGGAATAATCTTGAGCAACACCTGTTTCAGTCTCCAACAAGACAATAACCCAAGGCAGAGTGCTAAAGCAACACTCGAGTGGTTTACGGGAAAATGTGTAAATGTATTTTAGTGGCCGAGTCACAGTCCAGACCTTAATCCAACTAAGAATCTGTTGTAAGACTTAAAGATTGCTGTTCACCAGAGGAAATCATCTAACTTGTAGGAGCTGGCGCAGTTTTGCCTTGAGGAATGGGCAACAATCACAGTGGCAGGATGTGGAAAGCTCATAGAGACTTATCCAAAGTGACTTGCAGTTGTAATTGCCGCAAAAAGAGACTATATAGTATTGCCTTTGGGGGCGTGAATAGTTATGCACACTGAAGTTTTCAGTTATTTTGTCCCATTTGTTGTTTGAGTTAGAATAATTGTTTCTTACATCCAGGGACAAGATCCTAACACTGTTCCCTTTCATATAGTTCTTAAAGTGGGTAAAGGAAAGCGTCAGCCCAAATGGGTACAAGACTATTACGCCAAGACTCATGGTCCCCTTTGAAGCAAAAAATGACAAAATTGCAAAATTAATGATTCACAAATCACACAGATTACAAAAATGTTGAGTAGTTGAGAGCCCGGCGTGTTGAAGCACTCTAAAGTTAGGTGAGGACTCGTCCGGACATCCCACAGCACGGAACGATAGTATTTAAAGGGGGTTTATAGACTTCACTTAAAATTTTTTGATAGTTGGGAGAGCATGTGATGGATTATAAGAGAAGCCATGCTGTCCTGCCACGGTAGCTACGGCGCATGCGGTTCCTGTGGTCTCTGCCGGGACAGGAAGCAATGGCGTTCTGTTCTACATTCACTTTATGCCTGAGGCTTGTGATTGGCTGCAGTAGTCAGGTGACCTGAACGCTACACATCCATTTTTAAACACCTGCTTTATTTTTATTAACAGTGTGGAGAACAAAGGAAAATCAGCAATTTCTTCAACATTAATTCCATTTGCAACGTGGCCCAAATAATGTGTCATCCGTGAGCCGGTAGGATTATGGCAATACCAAATATCTAGAGAAGTGCAAATAAACTCAAAAGACCCTGGGCCAATGGACATGTCAGTATTTGTTGCGCCAGGCCGGCTAATCAAAAGATGAGCTGCCGATGCCGTCCAGCACCAAGGAAACACTGACGCGGCTGTTGGATGAGGGGCCTGCGAGTCACTCAGCTCAGGTCACCAATATATAAAGTAGTTTAAGCCTCTTTAAAAGTGTTTAAGAGGCAAAGTTTATTTTTCGTGGAGAGAGTCAAGTTGGTGTAGGAAGACTTTTAGGGCAGGCAACGCTTCACTGGGAAATTAAAGAGGCAAATATCTCTCTTGAAAGGAAGAGAGCAGGGTCTTTAGCACTCGCCATATTGGAAGTAGCAATCCCAAAAGCTTTGCCCCATGACTTAGGGCGGCTTTGCACGTTGCGATATTGCACGTGCGATGACGATGGGGTCAAATCGAAAGTGACGCACATCCGGCGTCGATATCGCAACGTGTAAAACCTTTTTGATACAATGAACGAGCGCAAAAGCGTCGTTATCGTATCATCGCTGCAGCCTCCGACATTTCCATACTGCCGATGGTGCGACAGGTGCGATGTTGTTCCTCGCTCCTGAGGCAGCACACATCGCTGTGTGTGAAGCCGCAGGAGCGAGGGACATCTCCTACCGGCCTCCCAGCTGCAATGAGAAGGAAGGAGGTGGGCGGGATGTTTACATCCTGCTCATCTCCGCCCCTCTGCTTCAATTTGCCGCCTGCCGTGTGACGTCGCTGTGACGCCGGCCAGAGGGTCGCCGGCCAGAGGGACGTCGCACGGCAGGTATGTGCGTGTGAAGCTGCCGTAGCGATAATAATCGCTACGGCAGCTTTCACTAGATATCGCACGTGCGACGGGGGCGGGACTATTGCTGCAGCATCGGTAACACATTGTTACCGATGTCGCAACGTGCAAAGCCCGCCTTAGGATAAGAAGCCAAACATGAAGCTCCATTTGCAGTGTTTCCGGTGGGTTTGTAAAACAGAGAATTGGTTACATGTGAAAGGCTTTGGCCAGCTATTAAATGATGGATTATTTTTCTTACCAAGAAGGTCAAGTTGGCTTAGAGAGACTCTATCTCTTAGACCCCCTGTCAATGTCCTTTCACCCACTCAACCATTTTTTTCCTGCTTTGCACTAATGAGGGGCAAATCCCCTGCAACGCTCATTCCGGCATCCTCACACTCTCCTGCTCCCCTCTCCCAGCGAGGACATCCGTTTCCTCACCTGTCCAGACGTCCTGCCATGGTGGTCCGGTCCCCGTCCCATGCTGCCGCCTCACGGAACGTCTGTACAGCCGGCAGGCTCCAGGCCTCTGACCGTAGGGCACGCCCACGCCCATGTCTCCTTTCTTAAAGGGCCAGCATCCTCCTAACCCGGAAGTACCTCCCAGGTCAGCTGGGAGGCTGCAGGTACTTAAGGCAGCTCTGCCCTATCAGTGGTGCCTGGGCAACAAGTCTTATAAGTTGCTGGTTCTTGGGTCCTCTAGCACTGTGCTGCTGCTGTCGCTGGTACGTTGTGCTAGTCCAGTTGCCGATATATGTTTGCATTGCAGAGTGCTGTTGCCGTGTCCCTACCTGTAGCGAGCCACTTTCCACAATACCCACTGCCACGAAGTATCATCTCCTGCTGCCACAAGCATCCACGCCGGCCGGCTTACATGATACCAGTCTCTACAAATATCCACACCGGACGCTACGGCTGTATCACCCATCCATCCCGGACAGAATCTCAACTACCGCTGCTGCCGCAATATATTACCAGAGACTGTTGCTCCCGTAACTTTGGGGCCAGCCGACGCAGGACAAGTCTTCCCAAGTGGCACCCGGGCTCATACTTGCAGCGTAAGGCTGGGGCCACACGGGGCACTACTGCGATGCTCGCATGACACTCGGCTCACGCTGGCAGCGCAGCAGGAGCCGAGTGTCATGCTAGTATCAATGCGTCTGCGGTCTGACTGTGCGAGCGGACCTCAGCTGCGGGGGACGGGCCTGCGCTGTGGAGGGTCGGGCCGGCACGGAGGAGGGGAGGGATTTCTCTCCCTCTGTCCTCCCTAGCCGACTATTGCCATCATCGCTCTGCACTCGCGGTACACCGGTGTACCGCGAGTGCAGTGCGATTTTTCTCTCGCCCCATTCACTTGAATGGGTACGAGAGAAAAGAGTCTTGCATTACAATCGCAGCATGCTGCGATTGTTTTCTCGGTCCAATTAGGACTGAGAAAATAATCGCTCATGGGTCCTGACACACAGGCTAGAATTGGTCCGAGTGGAATACGATGTTTTATCGCACTCTACTCGCACCGATTTTCTCGCCGTGTGGCTTAGGCCTAACACCTCTACCATCAGGGGGCTCTGGAGAAGAACAGGCTCAGGTCCATAGTCAGGCCCCTCAGGGTTTTCTGTGTGATGCGGCCCGGTGGGTTCACTAACATCTCTGCTCACTCGGTGAGCATAACACCCCCGAAACAAGTTTCTGCAAATGGAGCTTGTGCTTTGGCTTTATATCCTAAGTCATCTTTTAAAGGACTAATATTGAATTTTAGGATTGCTGCCTCCATTAGGTGGAATTAGAGTCCCTGTTTTTTTTGCATACAGGTGTTAATGACCACCAAAATAGAAGTAGGTACAGTACAGCAGTGATTTTTTTTTTCTGGCCTGTTCCTTTAAAGTTACAGTCGTGTTGCTGCACATTATGATTAACATGATGACTGGATGATACACTTACACTGAAAGCAGCGTTACAAAACAAGTGATTTCCACACGGTGACACTGAGTAAGCCCGGCCTGACATCACTGTGCAAACAAAGGCTACTTCTGTGCAATGGGGCAATTGCAGGGCTATTGCAAAAGAGTTGTGTAACCGAATACTTAGCTAATTATTGCAAGATCAAATAACTGTTGCCATGGTTACTGCTCGATGTTTCCCATAACAACATTTATCTCTTACATAAATCTGGATGAGAGATGGGGATAAAAGTTTTACGGCAACTTCTCAGGCGCTCGTGGCTTCCAGAGCTCAGACGCTCGTGGATTCCAGAGCTCAGACGCACGGTGCGCGCTCGGCTCGGTATCCGGTGACACTGGATATTTAGGAAGTGGAGTGTTACGTTGTGACAAAAATAGAGAATCATGTAAATCACACATTTAGATTGTGTAGTAAGGGAAGGGTAAGTCACCAGGGTAGCATGCTCGGGCGCAGGGGCAAAAAAAGCCGAATCCACAGGTTCGCTCATCTCTAGTCACAACCCCCCATGTGAGTACCATTCAGTATTTTCGGCTCAGATGAACGCTCGTGTGTTCTGCACGGGGAGGATGGAGACACTGCTACATTCACCTCTGACATCGGCTCATCTCCTCTGGAAACACAAGGCGAGGGGCGGTCCAGCTTTGGAAATTTATGGGGGTTTTATACCTAAATGTATGTAAATGGGGCTAAAAGTAATTTTTCAATTGGGTTTCACTGAAAAATTTGCATCATTTTTTCTTCTATACTGTATTCATCAAGAGCGGTGACTGTCTTGCTAGGCTTGACGAGGCGGCATGGTAGAGTCGGACGCTTTGATTCATGAAGAAGTGCGCTCCACTCTATGAATCATTAGGTTCCCTGTGCGTTGTGCCGGAAATTTTAGAATTTCTGGCGCTAGTGATGTCATAGCTGGTAATGAATTGGATGAGTAGTGCCACGCCACCGCTGAGCACCCGTCAGGACCCCGCTGAGCATCCGTCACCCCACCGCTGAGTGCTCGTCAGGCCCTCGCTGAGCATCCATCACGCCCTTCACTGAGCACCCGTCACGTCCCCGCTGAGCACCCGTCACGCCCCCGCTGAGAACTTGTCACGCCCACACTGAGAACCCACCATACCCCTACTGAGATCCAGTCACTCCGTCACTCCCCCGCTGAGCACCTGTCACGACCCACTAAGAACCCGTCACATCCCCACTGAAAACCTGTCACACCTCCACTGAGAACCCGTCACTCCCCCGATGAACACCTGTGACACCCAACGATGATAACTCATCACGCCCCTTGATAAGCACGTCGCTCGTCCATTGAGTACCTGTCGCGCCCCCGTTGAGCACCTGTTGCGCACCTGTTGCTCCCCTGCTGAAAACCCATCACTCCCCTTGCTAAGAACCGGTCGCGCCCCCGTTGAGCACCGGTCGCGCCCCCGTTGAGCACCGGTCGCGCCCCCGTTGAGCACCGGTCGCGCCCCCGTTGAGCACCGGTCGCGCCCCCGTTGAGCACCGGTCGCGCCCCCGTTGAGCACCGGTCGCGCCCCCGTTGAGCACCGGTCGCGCCCCCGTTGAGCACCAGTCGCGCCCCCGTTGAGCACCAGTCGCGCCCCCGTTGAGCACCAGTCGCGCCCCCGTTGAGCACCAGTCGCGCCCCCGTTGAGTACCAGTCGCGCCCCCGTTGAGCACCAGTCGCGCCCCCGTTGAGCACCAGTCGCGCCCCCGTTGAGCACCAGTCGCGCCCCCGTTGAGCACCAGTCGCGCCCCCGTTGAGCACCAGTCGAGCCCCCGTTAAGCACCAGTCGAGCCCCCGTTGAGCACCAGTCGCGCCCCCGTTGAGCACCAGTCGCGCCCCCGTTGAGCACCAGTCGCGCCCCCGTTGAGCACCAGTCGCGCCCCCGTTGAGCACCAGTCGCGCCCCCGTTGAGCACCAGTCGCGCCCCCGTTGAGCACCAGTCGCGCCCCCGTTGAGCACCAGTCGCGCCCCCGTTGAGCACCAGTCGCGCCCCCGTTGAGCACCAGTCGCGCCCCCGTTGAGCACCAGTCGCGCCCCCGTTGAGCACCAGTCGCGCCCCCGTTGAGCACCTGTTGCGGCCTCGCTGAAAACCCGTCACACTCTCCGCTGAGCACCCTTCACTCCCCTTGCTAAGCACCTGTCGCACCCCCATTGAGAACATGTTGTGGTCACGCTGAGCACCTGTCGCGCCACCATTGAGCACCTGTTGCGCCACCTCTGAGTGAGCACCAGTCATGACCCCGCTTAGCACCCATCATGCCCCAGCTCCTCCCATTTTGAAGTAAAAATACCAAAAGTTGCAAAAATTTTGCACAACTCCAAATTGTGCCAAAATTTTGCACCTTTTTGAAACGGTTAACTCAAGGATTCCGGTGAAATTGCTTTGTTGAATCGAGGTCTGTGTCTTACATGGCAACAGAACGAGCAAATTGAGAATCCATCAGATCAGTTCAGACAGTCTCCACGTTTTAAGGGTATGTGCGCACGTTGCTTTTTACCTGCTTTTTACCTGCTTTTTTGCTGCTTTTTCTTCTGCGCTGTTTAATGCCAAAATGGATGTGTTCTTCTATTCAAGCAAAGTCTATGGGAATTTGGGTTTCTTGTTCACACTATGTTGTTCAAAATGCTGCCTTTTTGTGGCAGAACTTTGGTCAAAAACTCAGCTTTTCAAAGAAGCAACATGTCAATTGTTTTTGCCATTTGGGTTTTGCACTGCAAAGCTGAGTTTTTGACCAAAGTTCTGCCACAAAAAGGCAGCATTTTGAACAACATAGTGTGAACAAGAAACCCAAATTCCCATAGACTTTGCTTGAATAGAAGAACACATCCATTTTGGCATTAAACAGCGCAGAAGAAAAAGCAGCAAAAAAGCAGGTAAAAAGCAACGTGCGCACATACCCTAAGGGAGGTTTTGCAGATCTTTTACCGATCTGTTTTCTGGGCGTCTCTTGGCTGCTTTATGATCACAGACTGCATCAAAATTGAACTTGCAGTGAAACAAAGTTTATAAAAGCAAAAAGGTGAAAAAATTTTAATGAAGCCCAAATGCAACTGCATTTTAAGAAAAAAAATGTCCCAACGATGTACAACCTCTCAACTGGCCGGTCTTTCCTGAGTCGGGAGAAGCTTACATGTAGACGAACAGCGATCCCCCTAAATGGGTGTGTTTGGATGATGTTTATGTGTATGGGGGGCCATTAATGCATCTGTCAAGTCAGCAGTCATTCCCATGATTGTGTAGCCTACTGAACAAGACTAAGGGACCATTTTAAATGCTTAGGAAGCCTTTACAGGTGTTTTGTGGTAATTATTCTAATTTTCTGAGATAATGACTTTTGGATTTTCATTGGCTGTAAGCCATAATCATCAACATTAACAGAAATAAACACGTGAAATAGATCCCTCTGTGTGTAATGACTATATAATATATAGGAATAGATCCCTCTGTGTGTAATGACTCTATATAATATATAGGAATAGATCCCTCTGTGTGTAATGACTATATAATATATAGGAATAGATCCCTCTGTGTAATGACTTTATATAATATATAGGAATAGATCACTGTGTGTAATGACTCTATATAATATATAGGAAAAGATCCCTCTGTGTGTAATGACTTTATATAATATATAGGAATAGATCCCTCTGTGTGTAATGACTCTATATAATATATAGGAATAGATCCCTCTGTGTGTAATGACTATATAATATATAGGAATAGATCCCTCTGTGTATAATGACTTTATATAATATATAGGAATAGATCACTGTGTGTAATGACTCTATATAATATATAGGAAAAGATCCCTCTGTGTGTAATGACTCTATATAATATATAGGAAAAGATCCCTCTGTGTGTAATGACTTTATATAATATATAGGAATAGATCCCTCTGTGTGTAATGACTATATAATATATAGAAATAGATCCCTCTGTGTATAATGACTCTATATAATATATAGGAATAGATCCCTCTGTGTGTTATGACTCTATATAATATATGTGCTTCACTTTTTGTATTGGATTACTGAAATAAATTAACCTTTTGATGATCTTCTAATTTATTGGGATGCACTTTTAAATAAAACGCAGCACATTTGCAGAGATTGCATAAGAGAAAAAAACACGCCGCTCTATTGTCAAGCTGCGGCCTGCCTGTGTTACATGTGCTACGTCCAGACAAACTATAATATCTAAACCGCGCACACATGGTCATATTTCCACTCCACCTATGAGACATAATACATTTTTACTCCTGGGAGCCTCCAAAATCACGCAAGTTATGTAAACTGCAGTACTCTCCCTCTGCTTAAAAGGGTGGTCCATCTTTGAGGAGATATATATATATATATATATATATATATATATATATATACATACAAACACACACAAATATATGTACTGCAATTGGGGCTAAAGTTAATATCCTTGCAAATGGGTTTCTTTACATTTTTTGCAGCGTTTTTGCTTTTTCCGACTAAATCCACAAAGAGGAGTTAAAAAAAAAGAGGGACATAAAACTCTGCAGTCAGAACGAGCTCACTGACAGATCCTCAGTAAGCTCATTCTGCGTCCAGCAATAGACAGTGCAGCATAGAAGCTATAAAAGGCTAAATGTGCAAAATTTTTATTGAAACCCAATTGCAAAAATACATTTTAGCCCAATTGACCTGCAACTAAGTAGAAATAAAAACAAAAAATTGGCCCAAAGGACAACCATGTATTATACGGAAACACAAAAGACGCCTTCCCCTCTATTATACCGAGCTACAAAGACGTTGCGTTCCTAAGAATATCGTCTTGGATGGCGGTTGGAAAGAGATCTGCAATTTTCCAGCAGCCGCCGCCATGTGCTGTTTTCGGACTTTTTAACCACTGACCTTGGATACTATTGACATTGAGGTAAATTGGAAAAAGTGTAATTGAAATCATCGCTGAGGCACTTTACAGCAAACCTTTAGCTTATTCACCATAAAAGTTGTTTGCAAAGCATGAGAATTACTCGTGAAGAGTCATTCATAGGTGTGTCTATATAACGAGAAACATCTGAAGGATCTCACGCCAAGGTCCTAAGGAACGCTCTGCAAACTCAAGGGTTAACTGATGACTGTTTCTTCAGACAACCTGATCTAAAAAAAGGGACAACAAGTGAAAAGAATCAAGTGTTTTCATCAGCAGCAGTGTGACAGCACTATAAGTGCCGGAACTTCTTTTCTCTCACTTCTCAGAATCTGTTATGTCTGCTATTGTCCAATGGCTTGCCGGCCCTGAACTGGAAGTCCCTCTGTCTGCTACATCAATATGTGGAAAACAGAAGCAGAGAGACAAAGACCAAGCATTACTTCCTGCAGCAAGACCGATACAGCAACAAAGAACGGCCCACACTTCCTAAAGAGAAAAAAGACCGGCCCACACTTCCTAAAGAGAAAAAAGACCTGCCCACACTGCCTATACAGAGTCAAAGTCCCACCTCACTTCCTGTGGAGACTGAGACCCTCCCACACTTGCTATACAGAGAAAAAAGCCCTGCACACTTGCTATACAGAGAAGAGCTGCCCACATTTCCTAAACAGAGAAAACCTGCTTATACCTCCTACCTGCCCACACTTGCTATACAAAGAAGATCCCCCATACTTCCTATACAGAGAAGATCCCCCATACTTCCTATACAGAGAAGATCCGCCCACACTTGCTATACAGAGAAGATCCCCCATACTTCCTATACAGAGAAGAAGATCTACCCATACTTCCTATACAGAGAAGACGACCCGGCCATACTTCCTATACAGAGAAGAAGATCCACCCATACTTCCTATACAGAGAAGAAGATCTACCCATACTTCCTATACAGAGAAGAAGATCTACCCATACTTCCTATACAGAGAAGAAGATCCACCCATACTTCCTATACAGAGAAGAAGATCTACCCATACTTCCTATACAGAGAAGAAGATCCACCCATACTTCCTATACAGAGAAGACGACCCGGCCATAGATTCTATACAGAGAAGAAGATCCACCCATACTTCCTATACAGAGAAGAAGATCCACCCATACTTCCTATGCAGAGAAGAAGATCCACCCATACTTCCTATACAGAGAAGAAGATCCACCCATACTTCCTATGCAGAGAAGAAGATCCACCCATACTTCCTATACAGAGAAGACGACCCGGCCAAACTTCTTATACAGAGAAGACGACCCGGCCATAGATCCTATACAGAGAAGAAGATCCACCAATACTTCCTATACAGAGAAGAAGACCCGGCCATACTTCCTATACAGAGAAGACGACCCGGCCATAGATCCTATACAGAGAAGAAGATCCACCCATACTTCCTACACAGAGAAGACGACCCAGCCATACTTCCTATACAGAGAAGACGACCCGGCCATAGATCCTATACAGAGAAGAAGATCCACCCATACTTCCTATACAGAGAAGAAGATCTACCCATACTTCCTATACAGAGAAGACGACCCGGCCATACTTCCTATACAGAGAAGACGACCCGGCCATAGATCCTATACAGAGAAGAAGATCCACCCATACTTCTTAGACAGAGAAGAAGACCCGGCCATACTTCCTATACAGAGAAGAAGATCCACCCATACTTCCTATGCAGAGAAGAAGATCCACCCATACTTCCTATACAGAGAAGACGACCCGGCCATACTTCCTATACAGAGAAGACGACCCGGCCATAGATCCTATACAGAGAAGAAGATCCACCAATACTTCCTATACAGAGAAGACGACCCGGCCATACTTCCTATACAGAGAAGACGACCCGGCCATAGATCCTATACAGAGAAGAAGATCCACCAATACTTCCTATACAGAGAAGAAGACCCGGCCATACTTCCTATACAGAGAAGACGACTAGGCCATAGATCCTATACAGAGAAGAAGATCTACCAATACTTCCTATACAGAGAAGACGACCCGGCCATACTTCCTATACAGAGAAGACGACCCGGCCATAGATCCTATACAGAGAAGAAGATCCACCAATACTTCCTATACAGAGAAGACGACCCGGCCATAGATACTATACAGAGAAGAAGATCCACCAATACTTCCTATACAGAGAAGAAGATCCACCCATACTTCCTATACAGAGAAGACGACCCGGCCATAGATACTATACAGAGAAGAAGATCCACCCATACTTCCTATACAGAGAAGACGACCCAGCCATACTTCCTATACAGAGAAGAAGACCCGGCCATACTTCCTATACAGAGAAGAAGATCCACCCATACTTCCTATACAGAGAAGACGACCCGGCCATAGATACTATACAGAGAAGAAGATCCACCCATACTTCCTATACAGAGAAGACGACCCAGCCATACTTCCTATACAGAGTAGAAGACCCGGCCATACTTCCTATACAGAGTAGAAGACCCAGCCATACTTCCTATACAGAGAAGAAGATCCACCCATACTTCCTATACAGAGAAGAAGACCCGGCCATACTTCCTATACAGAGAAGAAGATCCACCCATACTTCCTATACAGAGAAGAAGACCCGGCCATACTTCCTATACAGAGAAGACCCACCAATACTTCCTATACAGAGAAGAAGACCCGGCCATACTACCTATACAGACAAGACCCACCCATACTTCCTATACAGAGAAGAAGACCCGGCCATACCTCCTATACAGAGAAGAAGACCCGGCCATACTTCCTATACAGAGAAGAAGACCCGGCCATACATCCTATACAGAGAAGACCCACCCATACGTCCTATACAGAGAAGAAGACAGGCCCACACTTACTATACAGAGACAAATGCCACCATCTCAATTCCCGTAGCGTCAAAGAACTTACCCTAGTTCCTGTGGGCAAAGAACCACCCAATTTCCTGTAAAAAACCCTACCCCACTTCCTGCAAGGATTAAGATCCGCCCACATTTTCTAAACAGAGATCTGCACCCACTTCCTATACAGACAAAAAGACCTGTCCACACTTCCTATACAGAGATAAAGACCACCATCTTAATTCCTGTAAAGACAACTTCCCCCACTCCCTGTAGACAAAGAGCCATCCTACTTCCTGTACAAAGACGCACCCCACTTCCTGCAGAGTGAAAGATACGCCCCCACTTACTATACAGAGACAAAGACCTGCCCACACTTTCTATACAGAGACTACCATCTTAATTCCATTAGTCAAAGAACTTCACCCCTTCATGTAGATAAAGAGCCACCCAACTTGCTGTAAAAAGCTCTGCCCACACTTCCTGCAAAGACAAAGACCAGGCATCACTTCCTATATGGAGAAAAACACCTGTCCACACTTCCTAAACAGAGACAAAGATCTGCCCACACTTCCTATACAAAGACGTGTGCAAACTTCCCATAGAGACAAAGACCTGCCCACACTTCCTATAAAGACAAAGACATGCCCACACTTCCTATAGAGAGACAAAGACCTGCCCACACTTCCTATAGAGACAAAGACCTGCCCACATTTCCTATAGAGACCTGCCCACATTTCCTATAGAGACCTGCCCGCACTTCCTATAGAGACAAAGACCTGCCCACACTTCCTATAGAGACAAAGAGGTGCCCACACTTCCTATAGAGAGACAAAGACCTGCCCACACTTCCTATAGAGACAAAGACATGCCCACACTTCCTATAAAGACAAAGACCTGCCCACACTTCCTACAGAGACAAAGACCTGCCCACACTTCCTATAGAGAGACAAAGACCTGCCCACACTTCCTATAGAGACAAAGACCTGCCCACATTTCCTATAGAGACCTGCCCGCACTTCCTATAGAGACAAAGACCTGCCCACACTTCCTATAGAGACAAAGAGGTGCCCACACTTCCTATAGAGAGACAAAGACCTGCCCACACTTCCTATAGAGACCTGCCTGCACTTCCTATAGAGACAAAGACCTGCCCACACTTCCTATAGAGACAAAGACCTGCCCACACTTCCTATAGAGACAAAGACCTGCCCACACTTCCTATAAAGACAAAGACCTGCCCACACTTCCTATAGAGACAAAGACCTGCCCACACTTCCTATAGAGACAAAGACCTGCCCACACTTCCTATAGAGACAAAGACCTCCCTACATTTCCTATAGAGACAAAGACATGCCCACACTTCCTATACAGACCTGCTCGTACTTCCTATAGAGACAGAGACCTGCCCACATTTCCTATAGAGAGACAAAGACGTGCCCACACTTCCTATACAGACCTGCCCGTACTTCCTATAGAGACAGAGACCTGCCCACATTTCCTATAGAGAGACAAAGACGTGCCCACACTTCCTATACAGACAAAGCCCTGCCCACATTTCCTATAGAAAGACAAAGACGTACCCACACTTCCTATAGAGAAACAAACTCAATTTCTTTATAATCAAAGAACTTCCCCCACTGCTTGTAGAAATGACCAATCCAACTTCCTATACAAAGCCCCTACCCACAGATACAAAGTCTTATTCCACTTCCCACAGATACAAAGCTCCGCCCCACTTCCCGCAGAGACAAAGCCCCACCCCACATCTCTCAGAAACAAAGCCCCACCCACTTCCTACAGAGACAAAGCCCCGCCCCACTTCCTATAATCAGTCTTGGTGTTTTTGCTGCTATAGAAGGATTACACTTGACAATAAGCAGTGGGCAGAAAGTTACATATGGGGAAGACACCTAGTTGCTGACCCTTTACAGTAATTTTTCGGGAATTTTTCTGGAGGTAAGACAGAATTTTTAAATATCGCTATTTGCAGATTATCTATCATCTTATCTATCAGAGATTAAGTCATCTGTCCATACAGAGACCATAGGAGACAATTATTTCATCGTAGCCGAGTAAGGCTGCTTTCACACATCCGGTTTTTGCAGTGCGGCTCAATCTGGCTCAAAAACCTATGCAACGGATGCGGCGAAAAAAACGGATCCGTTGCATACGTTTTTCCATGCGGCCCGTCCGTTTTGTGACGGATGCGGCTTGATACTGAGCATGCGCAGTGAAAAAAAAAACGCATCCGGATGCGTTTTTTTGCCGCAGGATGCCGCATCCGGCGTCCATAGGCTTGCATTGTAAATTGCGCCACATCGCTCCGGATCCAACGCGATGTGGTTTTTTCGCTGCACAAAAAAATGTGCCAGGCAACGTTCCATCCGGCCGCCGCATGGGCTAAATATGCCGCATCCGGCAAAAACCGGATGCAATGCAAGGCCATACGGCACAATACGGCGCTAATGCAAGTCTATGTGGAAAAAACGCAACCGGCGGAAAAAAAAACGGTTGCGTTTTTTCTGCAAAGCGCCGTATTGTGCCGCTCAGCAAAAACTGGATGTGTGAAAGCAGCCTAAAGCAAAATCAAGCCAGTAACTTTAGTAATTCGGACCTCGTTCCTGATTGATGTATCCAACAAAGCTTTTGGGTCGTTTTTAAGCACAAACCTTTATGGGCTTAGATCCTGGAAAGAACAAGTACAAACGTGCCAAGTCAGTGTAAAATTAGGTTATAGTCGCAGGGAACAATGCAGTCTAATTTGACAATACTCAATTTAATTTTATCCATATTTAATCCTTTTAAATTGGGAAACTTGTTTGGAACGTAGATGGCATTTGTATTTGGTACGGCTTCCATAAAAATAAACAAAACAGCAACAACAACAAAAAAAAAAAAAAAAAAAAGAGAAAAAAGGATGGTGCAACCGTGTCCAAATGTCATTTAAGGAACACAAGAGCCACCCTGGAATCGAGGGCACAGATTTCCTCACTCCCAATAAACAACGGATTGCATAAGGCTTTTATATAAAGACCATTACAGCATCGCTCGGCTACATAAACTGCAAAGAAAACAAAAAAAAGCTTAGTGCGCCCGGCCTGGCAATCTCCATTCTGGAAGTGTTGGCTGCTCATGCTGATGGCCCATCCGTCACCCGGTAGGTCACATAACTAGTTAATTGCCATATGTAATTAGTAACCTATTAGTGACCACTATCTAAACCCGCGTTCCCAAGATATGTCACATGTAACGCAAACGTAACGCAATCATAAACAATACACACCGGTAACACGACGCGTACGATAAACGAGCCTCTCTCGTCCGGGAAGTGCCGAGGAGCAGAAGGTGAAACATTTCGCTTGAGTTGAGCAGGACTTTGGTCTTGTAGCCATGTTGGTAGTCCATGGCCACCGGACCACCTCCTGCCTGCCAGCATCCCGTCATCATGCCAGGATGACAACATAGCGCCATGTCTACTAATCTAAAGAGGCACCGGAGATGCCGGCAGGCAGGAGAAGGTTTGCAGGGTTCAACCGACGCAGCCACCGGACCGGGGTCCGGCCAATCTTTTTGCTCATCTCTACTAAAACCTTTTAAGGAAACTTTTTTTTTTGTTTCCAGAAACAGTGCCACTCTTGTCAGCAGCCTGTCTATGGTACTGCAGTATTAGCATAAAGACTGCGTGCGCACATAGCCCTTAAGTGGAGTTTTCAGGAGCAGAAGGTCAAAGGAGTTTTTTTTTTGGAGGAGTTTTGAGATTTTGGAGAGTTTCCACTCAGCTTCTGATCTAAAAACAAAAGTGTGCCTGTGCACATAATAAAATGGGACTGAGCACAAAAACAGTCCAAAGAGGAGGGGTACTGGCTTTATGTTTCTGGTAACCCTATACAAAGGATTGTGAACGTTTTGGGATATATATATATATATATATATATATATTATATATTATATATTATATATATATATATATATATATATATATATATATATATATATATATTATAGCTACTAGCTGTAGTACCCAGGCGTTGCCCAGGATAGTAACTGTCTCTCTGTGTCTCTCCCAGTCTCTGTGTGTCTGTCTCGCTGTCTGTCTCTGTCCACTGCCCCGTCTCTGTCCACTGCCCCGTCTCTGTCCACTGCCCCGTCTCTGTCCACTGCCCCGTCTCTGTCCACTGCCCCGTCTCTGTCCACTGCCCCGTCTCTGTCCACTGCCCCGTCTCTGTCCACTGCCCCGTCTCTGTCCACTGCCCCGTCTCTGTCCACTGCCCCGTCTCTGTCCACTGCCCCGTCTCTGTCCACTGCCCCGTCTCTGTCCACTGCCCCGTCTCTGTCCACTGCCCCGTCTCTGTCCACTGCCCCGTCTCTGTCCACTGCCCCGTCTCTGTCCACTGCCCCGTCTCTGTCCACTGCCCCGTCTCTGTCCACTGCCCCGTCTCTGTCCACTGCCCCGTCTCTGTCCACTGCCCCGTCTCTGTCCACTGCCCCGTCTCTGTCCACTGCCCCGTCTCTGTCCACTGCCCCGTCTCTGTCCACTGCCCCGTCTCTGTCCACTGCCCCGTCTCTGTCCACTGCCCCGTCTCTGTCCACTGCCCCGTCTCTGTCCACTGCCCCGTCTCTGTCCACTGCCCCGTCTCTGTCCACTGCCCCGTCTCTGTCCACTGCCCCGTCTCTGTCCATTGCCCCGTCTCTGTCCATTGCCCCTAGTGAAACACTAGTAAAAGTTTGTAAACTGAGCAGGTTTTGAATGACAGCAGCTGCCGATCAGCTGGGGTGGGTATTCATAGTGATTCCCGCCCCCTGCCTGTCCATCCTCTCCCTTTTATTTATGCTAATTCTATTATAGAATCGTTTTACTAACTGACTAGAAGGATCTGTGCTGATGTCATACCCATGTGACCAGAAGGGGCGGGGCCTCAGCCAACAGAAAAATAATATTACTTCCTGGTATCAGCTATGTTGGCTGAGGCCCAGCCCCTTATGGTCACATGGGTATGAAATCAGCACAGGTCCTTCTAGTCAGTTAGTAAAATGATTTTATAATAGAATCATAAAAAACAGGGGGAGGACAGACTGACAGGAGACAGAAATCAGTATAAATATCCACCCCAGCTATCAGCTGATCGGCAGCTGCTGTCATTCAAAAAGCTGCTCATTTTACAAACTTTACTTGCTTGTGTTTCAAAACCTATACATCCTAGTTGACAACTAAAGTTATGTATAGAATCAGCCTGATAGTGCCAGTATAGCACTGGCTTTAGGTTATATAGGAAAAACCTGGGGATTGGTGCACTTTAACACTAGAAGTCCCAGAAATTTCGAGCTCTCTGGATTCCAAAGGTAGAAATGTTAAATGACCCCTCTCTGGGACTTCTAGTGTTAAGTCTCCCCTATTAGCTTATGGTTTCCAAAAAGTGGAACAGATGGGGTAAAACCCCTCAAAGTGCAATCGTGGCAAACACTGGTTGTTATAGATGTTTTTACGGTGACCAAAAGAATTAGTTGACTTGTTAACAACTAAATGACTCCAGGACTTTCCATTCACCACAGCTGGTTTTATTGAGGTGGAGCTACTCCGTTTTCCAAGACGATAAAATGATGACACTTGGAGCATCCTACATATTACCGAAGCTCCTCAGAAGCAAAACGAGGCAATTTGCCTTCATTATATAAAAAGAAAAGACTGACCCAGAAAAACGTGTCCTCATTTTGGTGAAAGCTCTCTCCGTAAGTGGCACAGACACCTTGGTAACGTTGAAGTATAGGATGTCCTCGTAAAAAGCAGGTCGCCACAGACTTACAGCGTTCTCCGTTACATTAATCCTTTCAGATTAAAGACGCAAAACCTTCTAGTTAATTAGGTTGAAAGAAAAAAAAAAAAACAAAAAAAAACACAAAACTCTTTTTTTTAAGCACACAGAGACTTTGCCGGTGAGGATATAAAAGGAGTAAAGATCTGGATACAGGAATTATCCAAAGAGCCGGGAAGGAAGTGGCGGAAGAGCAAAAAGACTCGGAGATTACAGGTATAAACACAATAATATCTTGGCAGTGAAGGGAAAGAGTTCAATGACTGCTCTCTCGATAGACGGGGACAACCGGAGGCAAGAGCTAAACAGGAGCTAAACAAGAGGTCTTACGGGGAGACTTGGAAGCTAAAAACATCTTGGGTGTTAAAAATGGAATTAGAAGGTCAAAAAAAATGTTGACGATGGGATATGTTAGTAAACTGGGAGAACCCAGCAATGTGGGTGATATTGGCCCGCTAGTCCTAACTCTTCGCCAACCAGAGAACAGCGTATCACCTTTCACAAGGAAAACTCAGTGCTCGGGAAAGCCAAGAAACAGATTCTATCGCAAACCGGGGCTTAAATACCCTTAGTCTCACACTCTGGTCAGTCATTTATTATACCTAGCTGGGATCAGTTCGGGATGGTTGAGGTCCTTTTTTGAGAATTGAGCGGTGCACGTATCTCCCCTGACGAGCCCAAGGCGGCGAAACATGTTGGGAGGCACAGTTTAGGATCAGCTGTGGACTTCCCTTGTAAGGAGCTTTTTGGTTGAGGGTCAGGAGGTTATTGTGAAGCAAGGCCCTGCTCCTGACCCATTTTCTTCTGACCGGAGTGGACGGTACGCTGGCAGAATGGGCATTGATGGCTGAATGGGGCGAGATCGCTCCTTATTTAAATATTGTGAGATTGATGACATCCCTAATTTGAGTCTATCCTACATAGAACCACAGTTTGGTATCTGTCCCTGCCGTTACACTTTGTATTCCCCGCTGGGTATAAAAGTAGGTGATACCCAGGAGCATACTGGTTGGTCCATGGGTTACCTGAATTATACTGCAAACTGACAGTATTTTTTATACATGGGGACATGTTTGTTTTATGTGTTTTATTGTCTAATCATCTTAAAGGTTAAGTTTTAACTATTTCATTGCAAATTAGACATCAAAAGAGCAGTGCATGCAAGACGAGCCAGGACTCTCACAGAAATGGAAGACGTCTTCAAGGAAGAGCAGTGCATGCAAGACGAGCCAGGAATCTCACAGAACAGGAAGACGACTCCAAGGAAGAGCAGAGCATCTGAGACGAGCCAGGAATCTCACACAACTGGAAGACGTCTCCAAGGAAGAGCAGTGGATGCAAGACAAGCCAGGAATCTCACAGAGCTGGAAGACGTCTTCAAGGAAGAGCAGAGCATCTGAGACGAGCCAGGAATCTCACACAACTGGAAGACATCTCCAAAGAAGAGCAGTGCATGCAAGACAAGCCAGGAATCTCACAGAGCTGGAAGACGTCTTCAAGGAAGAGCAGTGCATGCAAGACGAGCAAGGAATCTCACAGAACTAGAAGACTTTTCTAAGGAAGAATTGAGGAAAATCCCTCAAACAAGAATTGAAAGAATGAAACAAATTACTTAGAAAGAACATTTAGTTGAAATCTTGTTCATAACCGCTTAAAAATAAATATAAATAAAGGAGGAATAAAAGTTGTGGGATGGAAAAAGCATTGAACAAAGCTCTCTAGAAATGTCAAACAGATGTGGGCTCTTTAGTTAGGGGTAATATGCTTTATAATTAATTAGCGATATACCACTAACTGAATAAAAATACGCCTAAAATATACCTTTTAATTTACACTGTTTAAAAAACGTGATTGTGCATAGTAAAATACAGACACTAGCAAATGCCACCGTATGGGAGGACGGGAGAATCCTTCAAGGACAAAATAATTCAGTTGTTCTCCCTAACTTTATATCCCATACACACAACTATTTTTTGGATATACCACCCGTGTGCAATGCACATCATCTCAATATAGGGAAACTGATAAATCAGGATATATCATCAACCCCTTATATCACAGTTTAACCCCTTCTGGGTATATCCGTAGCCCATCAATCCAGTGACTCACATAGTATACAGCACTAGTCAATCGCTGTCAACCAACCACCGTCAGAGACGCCTAGATATAATAAAAAATGGAACAATCTCACCACGGTGTTGGTGTTGTTGTCTTGGAGTCAAAACATCCTCCTACTATGGTCACTGTTTGATCATCAGATAAGTGGGTCATTCCTGGGTCCCCCGGCTTTTTCCAGGTACTTCATAGGATCCAGTTTTTACCACCTCTGACTATTAAAGCGCTCCACTCTCAACGCGTTTCCCTTCTCATCAGGAGAGCGGCGTATATGGATCAAGAAAGTGTCCTCACAACAATGGACACATGCTATCAAAAAAGAACATAAATCAGTTTTTCAAACACTCTACAAACACATTGGGCTAGCGGTGTTCATGTCCCACTAAAGCCTACTTACTGCGGTTCTGGCCTCCCACGTGTAACGACAAACACAGCCATACCCAGTACGCTGAATAATGGGTATTTAAAGCCGCCGC
Organism: Anomaloglossus baeobatrachus; assembly: GCF_048569485.1. Taxonomy (NCBI): domain Eukaryota; kingdom Metazoa; phylum Chordata; class Amphibia; order Anura; family Aromobatidae; genus Anomaloglossus; species Anomaloglossus baeobatrachus. Next base: position 42,234,390 of record NC_134358.1, read on the forward strand.
CGCGGCGTGTGACGTCACATCCGTCCATCGAAATGACCGATGACGGTAGAGTGTTTGAAAAACTGATTTATGTTCTTTTTTGATAGCATGTGTCCATTGGTGTGAGGACACTTTCTTGATCCATATACGCCGCTCTCCTGATGAGAAGGGAAACGCGTTGAGAGTGGAGCGCTTTAATAGTCAGAGGTGGTAAAAACTGGATCCTATGAAGTACCTGGAAAAAGCCGGGGGACCCAGGAATGACCCACTTATCTGATGATCAAACAGTGACCATAGTAGGAGGATGTTTTGACTCCAAGACAACAACACCAACACCGTGGTGAGATTGTTCCATTTTTTATTATATCTAGGCGTCTCTGACGGTGGTTGGTTGACAGCGATTGACTAGTGCTGTATACTATGTGAGTCACTGGATTGATGGGCTACGGATATACCCAGAAGGGGTTAAACTGTGATATAAGGGGTTGATGATATATCCTGATTTATCAGTTTCCCTATATTGAGATGATGTGCATTGCACACGGGTGGTATATCCAAAAAATAGTTGTGTGTATGGGATATAAAGTTAGGGAGAACAACTGAATTATTTTGTCCTTGAAGGATTCTCCTGTCCTCCCATACGGTGGCATTTGCTAGTGTCTGTATTTTACTATGCACAATCACGTTTTTTAAACAGTGTAAATTAAAAGGTATATTTTAGGCGTATTTTTATTCAGTTAGTGGTATATCGCTAATTAATCATTAATTTCTCCATTACCACGTCCAGTTTGCTATATTTTGTAATATGCTTTATACGAAGATTTCAGACAGGTTTGTAAGGTTGGAGAATACCTGACTGAATAAAGTAGAGCATTCCAACAGAGAAGGAAAGCGTGAGAGAAGTCCCGTACGTGAAATTGTGAAGAAGTTGATTGGTGTTGTGGAAAGGAGGTTGTAGTTGGCTTGGCCTACTACTATTTTATTTGTTGCATTTTATTTTTTGGAAGGTTTTGGCTGTGGAAAAAGAAATGATGCAAAAATGGCACGAGCATAGCCTGAGAGTCAAAATACATAAACTGACTTCGAGCCAAAAAGAACCTGTGAGATTCTCCAGTGGTAAAACAGTGGAGGGGGAAGGAGTGGAGAACTGAAGACGAAAGCCACCGGGAAGATTTTTTTTTTGTTTTTGCCTCTGAATGGCAGCAGCCATAACTTGTATCATCTGTAATGTATGCAGATGCACAAGTTCTTGCTTCACAGAGGATAAATTGTCAATCTTTACGCTGCTTGTGGAAAAAATAGAGATGATTGCTGAAGTAAAACCCATCCGGAGAGCGGACAGTCCCTTCTTCAGTCTTCCAGCGGTCGTTCGCTATTATTAGCAGTTTTTTCCAATTAATTCATCTCTTCCCCCACTGCAGGAAGCCAGAGCTGAACTTTTGACAATGACTTTCTTAGGTCTTACAACATAATTTAATAACGGAAAATGTGTATGACGAAACGGGAGCACGAGCTCGGATGAAGGGAGCGCGGCGGAGGTTATTGGTCAATCGGACGCGGTGGAGTTCAGAGCGCGGCCAGTTATCCCAGACCTCCTCTATGAGCGCAGCTGAAGGGTTGTGCAAGACTGTGACACAGAAATCTGAGCACGCTTCACTTATAGGAAGACGAAACTTAACATTTTTTTTATTTTTTCTTCAATGAAATAAAGGTTGATTAGTATTTTATAGGCTTTTATATATAAAATATAAAATTGAATAGAATAGATCAGATTATCAATATGATCGATTGGACACCACATTCCTATACGGGCTGTATACTCGAGATGGGGCACAATCGATTCGCAGGACCCAGTTCAGCAGCTGCATCAGGAATCTGTGACCGCTGGACGGGAGATCTGAGATCCTCCTCTTACCGGACGGCTCCTCTTTTGATTAGCCGGTCTGCTGCAATGTCATGGTGCACATGTGATGTTGTGACAGGCTGTGTAATCAAAAGAAGAGCGGCAGATGCTGGCAGGGAAAAGGCGGTTCTGCAGGGCAACTGTCCAGCCACCACAGATTATTGAAGTGGCCCCAAACATAGCAACTAGTGATGAGCGGGCACTACCATGCTCGGGTGCTCTGTACTCGTAACTAGTGATGAGCGAGCACTACCATGCTCGGGTGCTCAGTACTCGTAACTAGTGATGAGCGAGCACTACCATGCTCGGGTGCTCAGTACTCGTAACTAGTGATGAGCGAGCACTACCATGCTCGGGTGCTCGTAACTAGTGATGAGTGGGCACTACCATGCTCGGGTGCTCGTAACTAGTGATGAGCGAGCACTACCATGCTCGGTACTCGTAACTAGTGATGAGCGAGCACTACCATGCTCGGTACTCGTAACTAGTGATGAGCGAGCACTACCATGCTCGGGTGCTCTTAACTAGTGATGAGCGAGCACTACCATGCTCGGTACTCATAACTAGTGATGAGCGAGCACTACCATGCTCGATACTCGTAACTAGTGATGAGCGAGCACTACCATGCTCGGTACTCGTAACTAGTGATGAGCGAGCACTACCATGCTCGGTACTCGTAACTAGTGATGAGCGAGCACTACCATGCTCGGGTGCTCTTAACTAGTTATGAGCGAGCACTACCATGCTCGGTACTCGTAACTAGTGATGAGCGAGCACTACCATGCTCGGTACTCGTAACTAGTGATGAGCGAGCACTACCATGCTCGGGTGCTCGTAACTAGTGATGAGCAGGCACTACTATGCTCAGTACTCCTAACTAGTGATGAGTGGGCACTACTATGCTCAGATACTCGGTACTCGTAACTAGTGATGAGCGAGCACTACCATGCTCGGTACTCGTAACTAGTGATGAGCGAGCACTACCATGCTCGGGTGCTCTTAACTAGTTATGAGCGAGCACTACCATGCTCGGTACTCGTAACTAGTGATGAGCGAGCACTACCATGCTCGGTACTCGTAACTAGTGATGAGCGAGCACTACCATGCTCGGGTGCTCGTAACTAGTGATGAGCAGGCACTACTATGCTCAGTACTCCTAACTAGTGATGAGCGGGCACTACCATGCTCGGGTGCTTGGTGCTCGTAACTAGTGATGAGCGAGCACTACCATACTCGGGTGCTCTGTACTCGTAATTAGTGATGAACGAGCACTACCATGCTCGGGTGCTTGGTGCTCGTAACTAGTGATGAGCGGGCACTACAATGCTCAGTACTCGTAACTAGTGATGAGCGGGCACTACCATGCTCGGTACTTGTAACTAGTGATGAGCATGAGGGAGCATGACCATGCTCGAGGCTCGGTATTCATAATTAGTGATGAGTGGGCACTACCATGCTTGGGTGCTCAGTACTTGTAACTAGTGATGAGCGGGCACTACCATGCTCAGGTGCTCGGTACTTGTAACTAGTGATGAGTGAGCACTACCATGCTCAGGTGCTCAATACAGGTTAAGAGCAGTTGGATTTTTCCAGATGATTTCTCAGAAAAATGCTTGAGTTCCCCATTGACTTCCATTATACCCGGGTACTTGAGTTGCGTCCAACCGAGCATCCAACTGCCCTTAACGAGTAATGAGCACCCGAGCATGGTAGTGCTCGCTCACCACTAATAGAACACTTGTCCGAGAGTTCCTGTATTTTGGATGAGCGATCCTGCCATTTATCCTCTCATCCAAAGAGACAACACAAGTGAAATTTAGCAGGCTACATACTTCTCTATCCAGACTTCACCCATTGGGAAAGAGTCGGGAGACTGATTTTAGTCTAAGATGTATAACTGTTTTTTCAAAAGGTCATTGTTCAGGAGCACAGCGCTCCCTTGGCAAGAAAGGAGGCAGGGGAGCAGCGTGCTCCTGATGACTGACAGTTCCGACTAGCGACATGGTTACGTCACTGGCCTGAACTGTGCATTCTCCTAGGCAATCTGGACAGCTTCAGAGCAGCACTTACAAGCTCTAAGAGCATGCATGCCCTTTTTCTTTGCAGAGAAGGTCGGTAACCTAGGCAAAGAGCAGTAAATTATAACACTAAAGTTCCCATTTTTAAGACTTAAATTGCCAAGTTGCTTCTTTTTACAAGCACTTTGCAATGTTCCCCTTTAAGAGCACATGGTCAGATTCGATCACGCTGTCTAAAAGTTGAATAATCACGTAATTATCGCTACTTGTAAAGTTTCTTTATATTTACGGTATTTACTGCAGCAATAAAAAATAATACCAGCAGTATATCAAATATCACTGCCGCTCTGCAGGTACGTATACGGTATATTCACCAGTACTGCGGTGAACTCCGTAAATCTTGGCCATTTGACCCATGCGTTCTCTGGCTGATTTAACAAAGGCATCAATGACGTAAGTTGGAGATAAACCTTGTACCGTGCGGCAGATAAAGGCTGTAAAATCTTTTCTGAGCGGTGACCTATGGCGGTCCCATAGTAATGCACTCTGTCACTCATCATATACCGCTTACATTACACTTATCAGTCAGCACCCGTCATATAGGGTTTACTTCTAATGTCTTTACAGTGCGCCATATAGCAGTAGATAATGCAGCGATACGCTCAGCAGCGGCCGGGCAGATCATGGCTCGGGCGCAGATCTACACCTCCCCGACGATCGCAGGCTGTGGGGATCGTGCTGGAGATAAAACTCCCGTAACCCACGAGTGGAAATGGGTTTGAAAAGTCAAATCAGAATTTGCGTAATATTTAAATTTCTGCTGCGTATAACAGTATCGGCGCGGATTGTGAGATTTCCCAAAATCCCATCCATGTGCGGAGGAGCAAATCTGCAGCATGTCTACATCCGCAGCCTGTCTATCTATACTGCAGACATTACCGAGGACTTCAGCGGCTGCATCGCAAAGAGCGGTGGAAACGAGACGTGTGGAAAGCGTCCCAGAGAATAGGACGCCCCAATCTAGAGAATAGGACTCCCACCAATACAGAGAATAGGACCCCCACCAATACAGAGAATGGGATCCCACCAATATAAAGAATGGGATCCCACCAATATAAAGAATGGGACTCCAATAAACCCAGAGAATGGGACTCCCACCAATATAGAGAGAGAATAGGACCCCCACCAATCTAGAGAAAAGGACTCTCTCCAATCCACAGAATGGGACTCCCACCAATCTAGAGAATGAGACCCCCAAAAATCCAGAGACTGTGACCCCCAAAAATCCAGAGACTGTGACCCCACCAAACCAGAGAATGGGATCGCCACCAATCTAGAGAATTTAAGCTCCACCAATCCAGAGACGGGGATCCCCATCAATCCAGAGAACGGGACTCCCACCACACCAGAGAATGGGACCCCACCAAACAATAGAACAGGACTGCCAACAATCTAGAGAATGGTTCCTTCACCAAACCGGAAAATGGGACCCCCACCAATCCAGAGAATGGGACCCCCACCCATCCAGAGAAAAGGACCCCCACCAATCCAGAGAATGGGACCCCCACCAATCCAGAGAATAGGACCCCCACCAATCCAGAGAATGGGACCCCCACCAATCCAGAGAATAGGACCCCCACCAATCCAGAGAATGGGACCCCCACCAATCCAGAGAATAGGACCCCCACCAATCCAGAGAATGGGACCCCCACCAATCCAGAGAATGGGACCCCTACCAATCCAGAGAATGAGACCCCCACCAATCCAGAGAATGGGACCCCCACTAATTCAGAGAATGGGACCCCCCCACCAATCCAGAGAACGGGATCCCCACCAATCCAAAGAACGGGACTCCCACCAATCTAGAGAATGGAACCCCCATCAATCCAGAAAATGGACCCCCACCAATACATAGAATAGGATCCCCACCAATCCAGAGAATCGGACCGCCAGCATTCCAGGGAATAACACCCCCCCACCAATCCAAAGAACGAGGCTCTGAGATACCCTAGCAGAATGAGGCAAAAGCCACCATTCAACTCAACAGTGCTCGACTGTTTCTGGCACAATTTGACTATTTTAGAGCCTCTGCATTGATAGGGGTCCCAGAAATCAGACCCAAACCGATCCATGCAATTTATCACCTTTCCGATAACTTTTTATTAGTCTTACAAGTTGCCTGAAAGTTCAGAAATGTGTAAAATTGTAAAGTATTTGGAGAAAAACAACAACTTTGCAATTTGCCCCTTAATAAAAATCCTCTTGCTTTTCTAGAAGGGCGATATTTTGAATGTTAATATTATTAATATTAATAGTTTACATCCTGTTGCCTGGGTTACAGACCACCCAGAAAAGCCAACGTAGCCAATAATCTAGGTAAGGAGAGCACGGCAGGAGCAGGCTCTACACCGCTCGGAAGCTGGCGGCAAAGCCTGAGAGCGAGCATAGTACGGACCAGCAGTGTGACCATGCAGCTAATATGAACTGTCCATATTCAGGAGCACAACATCCCCGGCAAAGCAGAAAGCCGGGGGCAAGGCAAGCCTGAAGCTTTGTGTTGGAGGAGTAAAATCTGCCACCGATTTCTAGACCTAAATCAGTGGTGGTCTCATTTTACAGAGTGGGAACACACATGGTGGCCGATACGAAAAAGCAACGAAATACTGACAATCCCTGACATGTGAGGAGCGAGATCACTTTCACTCCACTTCCCCTTCACGTTGGTTTCAAAGAATTAGTCACTGATGGGGAACGTCCCTCGTTTTATTTCCATTTCTACGGCCATAAAAAAAGAGCCACGAGTTGTTGTTTTTTAAATATAAATTGTAGCAGTCGCATGAGGGACTTTTTTTTTTCAGGAATAGTTGTACTGTTTTGAACTGTTATGTACTGTTTTGTACAGAAGATTGTGATGTTTTAATGGCACCATTATAATGTGTATGGGGTAGGAAAAACAGAAAAGTTGCACTATTTTTTTTTGGGGGGGGGGGGGGGGAGGGGTTTAGGCCACACACTGACTCCTGTCAGTACGGACATCTAGGAAGACTGCCTCTCTGGGGTTACCATCCAGGAGCTATCGCAGGCACCACACACTGACTCCTGTCTGTTCTGATGTCTAGGAAAATTACCTCTCTGGGGTGACCATCCAGGAGCTATCGCAGGCACCCCACACTCACTCCTGTCAGTACGGACATCTAGGAAGACTGCCTCTCTGTGGTGACCATCCAGGAGCTATCAAGGCACCACACACTGACTCCTGTCGCTATCGCAGGCGCCACACATTGACTCCTGTCGCTATCGCAGGCGCCACACACTGGACTCCTGTCAGTACTGACGTCTAGGAAGATTGCCACTCTGTGGTGACCATCCAGGAGCTATTGCAGGAGCCACACACTGACTTCTGTCAGTCAAGACTCTCAGGAGGTCTGCCACTTCCTAAATACAGAGCTACTGCAGGCTCCGCACACACTTGGCCTCTTTGCCAGTGTGTCTCTAGGAAGTCTACAGCCGACACTACACACACGGTCTCTTTGCAGGGTGCCTCTAGGAAGTAAACTGCTTTCAAGCACAGAAAGCCCATGTGACCAGACAAACAGTCTCAATACAACACGCACATGAGACACACCCCATGGATGGAGGTATGTGAATAACCAGACCCACCCAGCACTCTGACTATTCATAAACCTGCTCTGAATGCACTAACAACCCTCATGGATCTACAAGTCCCACAGTAAACATTCCAGGTATACACTGCCTCTGCGATACATACCGGACATTCACTATATAGCCGGTCGCTACTTCACAACCCTTTAAAGAGGACCTGCCATAAGATCGAAAGTGGACAGTTTTTACTTTAGTTTTATTCCTGATGTTCTGCTGAGTATTTTGATTTTTTAAATCCTCCATACGGTTCCAGAGATTTTGGCCTTATTTAGTGCTAATTTGTATGATCTTTGCCAAGGGGGTGTGTCTGACATGATAATTATGCAGAGCAGCCTGACACGCCCCTGAGGATCCTGTGAGCCACGCCCCTGATGAAAGGATCATAAAAATTAGCACTAAATAAAAAAGGTCCATATGTCTGAATTTGTATGGCAGATTGAAAAAGCAAAAAAAAAAAAAAATACAAGTGAAGCAGCGGAAATAAAATAAAAGCAAAAAATGAGCATTTGAAATGTGGTGACAGGTCCTCTAAGAAATTTAGTCTACAAAACAGCTTCTGGACTGGAGTTTGGAGAATGATGGATGGATGCACTTACAAGTTTGAAGAAAAAAAATATTCATGAGAATGCAACAAACAGTTTTACTTGGAAGCAAAGGGAGAGATTAGATAAGTTACCCTTGAAAAAAAAAATACAAGGGAAGAGAGTTTGGTCCCTGAAGATCAGTGGAAGTTCTAAACTGACGATTCTGTATCTTCCAGGGAAAAAACGAAGATTTCTGCTTTCTAGATCCACGTTGGTAGAGCAGGATGGAGATAAGGTACGTGACTACCTCTCTGCAAACTTTGCACATGCCAAACCCCTACAATCTGACATTAGCCGGCCCTGTCCTTTTATCAGGCATGACTCAAAAGATTACGCAGAACGAGGACGGTTCACTTTATAGGAGGGGGGTCTATAAAAGAAGTCCTTCCGCAGTTATCTACAAGTAAAGGCTGTGATAGGAACCTTGTCATCCAAATACAAACCGGTGATGACCGTGTAACCTGTGCACCCCAGGCTGCAACAATGGGGACGAGGTGCCCATAATGCGGAAAGGTTACAGAGCTATTTTGGAAAAAAACTTGAGCCACCGGGAAGTTGTGTGTTGTGTTATCATGTTCTCCTTTAAAGGGATTATTAATGGTAGATCCCCTCCCAAAAAATAGTACATAGAAATCTAACTGGACCTACGAGGGCATTAATCTCACCACAAACAAAGGGGTCTTTGGTTTTTCGGAAAAACAGCAAATAGTTAAAAAAAATAAAATAAATAAAAACAACCTGTGCTTTATTTACCCTCCCCTGGTCCATCGCTGAGTCTCAGTTGCTGACCCTGGTGCCTGTTATTGTCATGTCACGCAATGGTTGAACTCTGTGGCTTATGCCATCAATTTGGACAGAGCTGCAAAGCTTAGTGAATGGCTGCAGTGCCGCTGATGTGACATCAGGGCTGAAGACAATAAAAAAAACACCAGGAGATGGAGATTCAACCCGGTTTATTTTCTTGGGTGGGTGCCTGACCTTTTGCTAGGTGATAGATTTCTTTGGAGAACCAACCGAGCCCCTTTGTCTTGGTTCGACCATTTCCAGAGACTGTAAAGTTGACCGACGACTATAGGAGTCTCCAGTAAAGACATGGAGGTTGCATTCCTAGGGCCATGTCTTTCTAGTAATTGAAGAAGGTCACCGATCAGACATGACAGACATGTGTGACAGCGCATAGTCTAGAAACTCCCTAAGTATCTATGGACCCGGTCTTCGAGTAGGCACAGTTTTCGGCTCCAGAAGTCTTTATAGTTGCCCATGTTTGGATGACACGGATGTCTGCCGATTATACCAGTCTTCATGATATACATGAAGGTGAGAGAAAAACAGGCTCAATAATATTGTCACAAGGGTACCACGACGGAGAGTGGTCCCTCCCATTTCTGGTGTCAGGAGAGAACAGCGCAGGGCTTGATACACACTTCCTCAGGTTAATACTGCTGACTGTGCAGATTCTCCTTTATTCAGCACTGCTAGGGTTAAGTAGAACCTCTGGTCTCCTGAACTCTGAATGAAAGCTATAGCCAGCTGTTCTCTATTGCTAATTATCTCTGCTATAAAGGCTTCTCTCCTAGTCCATGTAATCGCTGGTGATAGTTTCTGCTATTCTTCTCTCTAGAGGGAACCTGTGAGCTGAGGACCAGGAAGCCATTCAGAGAACACTTGCTGTGTGACAGTTGTGTTGTTTTACCCTTAGTCCTTTTGGGTTTCTCCCCTCTGATTCGTTCCTCATTATTACCTCTTGTAGTTTGGAGTGCTTTGTATGATTGCTGATTATTTTACCTTTGTTTGTCTAATCCTCTCTGTGTCAATCTAAAATTAGACTAGCGTTCCCGCTGCTCTACTTACTACAGGGCTGAGTCCATGGAAAGACAGGGATAGGCACGTGATCGGTGAAGGGGTGACAGAACCGTATAGGGACATCTGGGAGTGCAGGAAACAGCCTTAGGCCTCCTTCACACGTCCGTGTCTCCGGTATGTGTTTGGTCCGTTTCTTCACATGCTGGAGACACGGGCACACCTAGACCCATTAAAATCAATGGGTCTGCGCTCATGTGCGTGTTTTGCCATGGATCGTGTGTCCGTGTGGAGCATATGGGTGCCCGTGTGCTGCACACGTAGACATGTCCGTTTTTCTCCGGCATCACGGGTGTCACACGGACTGCACAGATGTGCTCCCTGTGACACGCACCGGAGAAAACACACGTGCCTGTGAAATAAAAAGAATTTCTATACTCACCTTCTCCAGCGCTGCTGTCTCTGCCGCTGCTGTCACTTTCTTCCGACCCCCGCTCATTATGCTCATTGCATATTCACTCCACTGCGGGCCGGAAGCAGCAGCAGTGGGGAGTCGGCAGGACCGGAGACCGAAGATCAGCACCATGGACAGCGACGACAGGAACAGATGAGCAGAAAGTTCCCATTCTCCGTGTGTTATCACGGATAACACAAGGAGAACACACCACGTGTGCCATAAACACGGCACACAGAGGGCAATACGCACCTATGACACGTCCGTGAAAAACGTGCGTGATTTTCACGGACGTGTGTAAGAGGCCTTAGGTAAGTTTAGGTGGTGACCCTAAGTCCCCTTTCCCTAGCGCCAGGGTCCACCACTGTATCGTGTACCATGTGTGTTGCGGCGCTCGCCGAGGGTTCCCGAGTACCTGGCGAAACCTTGATAGTCACTGCGTGATAAATATGGGCCAATAATTGGCAAACGAGAGTTTATAAGAACTATTAACATACTAGAGGGTTCATGCAAAACTGTGATATGTGCTGGGCCCACCTTTGACAGCACCCCACCCTAGCGCCAGGGCCCACCTTTGACAGCACCCCACCCTAGCTCCAGGGCCCACCTTTGACAGCACCCCACCCTAGCGCCAGGGCCCACCTTTGACAGCACCCCACCCTAGCGCCAGGGCCCACCTTTGACAGCACCCCACCCTAGCGCCAGGGCCCACCTTTGACAGCACCCCACCCTAGCGCCAGGGCCCACCTTTGACAGCACCCCACCCTAGCTCCAGGGCCCACCTTTGACAGCACCCCACCCTAGCTCCAGGGCCCACCTTTGACAGCAGTCCACCCTAGCTCCAGGGCCCACCTTTGACAGCAGTCCACCCTAGCGCCAGGGCCCACCTTTGACAGCACCCCACCCTAGCGCCAGGGCCCACCTTTGACAGCAGTCCACCCTAGCGCCAGGGCCCACCTTTGACAGCACCCCACCCTAGCGCCAGGGCCCACCTTTGACAGCACCCCACCCTAGCGCCAGGGCCCAGCTTTGACAGCACCCCACCCTAGCGCCAGGGCCCACCTTTGACAGCACCCCACCCTAGCGCCAGGGCCCACCTTTGACAGCACCCCACCCTAGCTCCAGGGCCCACCTTTGACACCAGTCCACCCTAGCTCCAGGGCCCACCTTTGACAGCACCCCACCCTAGCTATAGGGCCCACCTTTGACAGCAGTCCACCCTAGCGCCAGGGCCCATCTTTGACAGCAGTCCACCCTAGCGCCAGGGCCCACCTTTGACAGCAGTCCACCCTAGCGCCAGGGCCCACCTTTGACACCAGTCCACCCTAGCGCCAGGGCCCACCTTTGACAGCAGTCCACCCTAGCGCCAGGGCCCACCTTTGACAGCAGTCCACCCTAGCGCCAGGGCCCACCTTTGACAGCAGCACATATCTCCCCGTGATTCTACGGTCTGTGCAAAATGTTATTGGCCTGAGAGAACGGGGCCATAAATGATTGCCAAATGACTTGCACGGATTGGCCTTTATATGAAGTTCCCGGTCCACAATGCAATCTCTGCTAGGACCTATGTACACCTCACGTTACACTTATTGTTTTTTTTATACTAATCAGACGTGTTTTGGCACTGGATTTGCAAAAATTGCTGCAAAATCCACAATGATAAGAAGAAAAATACATCGAAGAGTGGTCATTTTCCATCCGGTATCAGCTACGTCTGCGCCCCCAGAACATAAACGCTGCATGGCGAGACCCTCGCAGGGCTTTATTTAGTGGCAGGCGCCTTCAGAAAGGTTAGATAAGTCCGAGAACGTGATGTCTTGTAGGTTTGCCCAGCACCAGGGCATTTCTTCTCAATTATTCAGTCTCTGGCAATGAAAGGGTTGCAACAATTGCACAAGAGTCTTTGCAAGAATGAAATGTATTGAGTATTTTCCTAGAAAAAAAAAAAAATGATACTAATGCATGGAGCCGGGCTGCCAGCTGGTCAGATGTCAGTGTCTGCAGCCGCGCTGCAGGCTCGCGGGGATGACTCACGCTGGTGACTCACGCTGGAGATATTTTTCGCTTTTCATGTACTGCCAGTCACTACGTTAATATTCAACTGCAGAGTAAATTTAGCAAACCGGGAAAACAACTGTTTCCATGGCAGCGAGCGAATAATATTTATGCTATAGACGGTAATCGGCGGAAGGAATTTCACGGCGCTAAATGGTGGGAAAATGATCGGGGCTCGTTGCGCAAGGTCCATATATACGGTTAGTTTCGGTTCATGATAACATATCGGGAGTATCTGCCAAGGGCTGCAAGGTGTAGATAGGAGGCTACGCTAATAGCACTTAAAGGGGGTTCTTAAAGGGAGTTTCCAGAAAAATAAAAACATGCAATAATTGGCTTTAAATCGGAGGTTATATTACTAAGTTCATTTATGCCGGGCGCCGCCAGCTACTGCTTCATCCTGAGTACTCGGCACTTCCTTCTGTTTGGAGGGGGTTACATTTTTTTGCATTATTTGGCTTTTACAGACTCCTTGTTTCCTTGCAAATTTTTGCCCGAGTGAACTGAGAAACTGTCAGTGAGCGAATTCTGAAACTCTCCTTTGTATCTCTTTTCTGTGCCGATTTGTGACCACATCGAAGTTCAGCTCAACTTTGATGTGGTCTGTGATCATAAAGCGGCCCGAAGATTACATAACAAGACACAAAAGAGTTATGACATTCCCAATGGAAGAAACTCACTGATGGATTATCTGTTAACTCGTTCCAACTTTGATGTGGTCTGTGATCATAAATCAGCCCGAAGATTACAGAACTAAACACAAAACAGTTATAACATTTCCATCAGAAGCAACTTACTGATTGAATATCTGTTAACTCGTTCCAACTTTGCTGTGGTCTGTGGTCATAAATTGTCCCCAAGATTACCGAACAAGACACAAAAGAGTTATGACATTCCCATTGGAAGCAACTCACTGATGGATTATCTGTTAACTCGTTCCAACTTTGATGTGGTCATAAAATCGACCTGAAGATTACATAACAAGACACAAAAGAGTTATGACATTCCCAATGGAAGAAACTCACTGATGGATTATCTGTTAACTCGTTCCAACTTTGATGTGGTCTGTGATCATAAATCAGCCCGAAGATTACAGAACTAAACACAAAACAGTTATAACATTTCCATCAGAAGCAACTTACTGATTGAATATCTGTTAACTCGTTCCAACTTTGCTGTGGTCTGTGGTCATAAATTGTCCCCAAGATTACCGAACAAGACACAAAAGAGTTATGACATTCCCATTGGAAGCAACTCACTGATGGATTATCTGTTAACTCGTTCCAACTTTGATGTGGTCATAAAATCGACCTGAAGATTACAGAACAAGACGCAAAGGAGTTATGACATTCCCATTGGAACCAACTCACTGACTGATTATCTGTTAACTCGTTCCAACTTTGATGTGGTCTGTGATCATAAATCAGCCCGAAGATTACAAAACAAGACATAAAAAGAGTTACAAGCTTCCCATCGGCACCAACTCACTGATGGATTATCTGTTAACTCGTTCTGTAGCCAAACTGTAAACTCCAAACGCTAAAAAACTAACTGAAAAAATTTATTTTTAGGCAAAACACATGTATAAAAGAAGGAAAGAAAGAAAAAAAAAAAAAAAAAGGAAAGGCGTCCTCTATCCTTTATTATGACTCAGAGCTGCATTCATAGTTCTGCAGGCTTCTATTAAAGTCACTCAAAGGAGTTGTCTTATGTGAATGTTAAAATTGTAAAGTGCTTGTAGAAACAAGATTTGCAATTTACTTCTTAATAAAAATCCTCTCCGGAGGTTTTTTAACTCTATGATGTACAGCTCATTGCCATGGTCACCGACCACCCTGCTTTCTCAGAATGGAAGGTTACCTGGGTAAGGAGCGAGCGTCTGCGCTTTAGTCTGCTCTTGCCACACTGGGAAGTAGCCGGATCACTGGTGCCGAGCAGCCTCAGTGCTTCTGTTCTCCCTCCTATAATGCAGGCCCCTGACTGTCAATCATCAGAAGCGGCAATCCGGGGGGGGGATCAGGAGCGGTGTGCTCTGGAAGAAGAGAAGATAAGACAATTCCTCTAATACCTAGGCCTTCTGTGGCCAAATCACAGAGATTTACGCTCAGAAAGAACAGAATGGTGATTCCAGCTCTGGATTTTAACTGCTGCACTGGAGCACGTATGCCATTTTCTACCTCCATCCATATCCTCAAGTGCTGATATAAATCCCCTCTATACACAAATATTGGGAGTGAATGATCATGAAAGACTTGGTCGGCTCTACTAAAAATAACCAGGCACAACATCTCACCTATAGAAATGGTGCTCACTGCGATGGGAGTACCACTGTTTGCTCAGAGATAAGGGGAGCGCTCATTCTGGATATATGGAGAATATGGCAGGACGGAATCTGAAGGCCCCCGCTCGATACTCTCTCCATGACAGTCTATGGGAACCAGCAGGAAGCCGGCACCAGAAAATAACATTGTTAAAAACCAGGTTTTTGTGTTCCGTTTAGAACGTAAAATTAGTTCTTCCACTTTCACACTGGTCACTATTAGTCTCATGATTCTTATCCCTTCCAGAACAGTTTTCAGCAGGCTCGTTATCATAAGAGGCAGGATTATAACGACAGGTAACACCTCTATCTATACACAACTGATACCACAGGATGAAACAATCACCATAGGCAATGTCACAGCTCACCTGCTCCTCCTCCCTTCTCAATGAACTTTGCACACGCTCATTAGATGCTTCTATACATTGCTGTTAATGTATGTGTGCATTTACTGAAACAATATGAAGTTAGAGTCTAAAAAAAGCCCTAGTGGTTGGTCTGAGAATTACAAGATTTCTGTTTCTTTTTTTCTTTTAAAGACAGAGATGATGATCTGGGAAAGCTGATTCTTTCTGTGAGGTAAAGCATTTCCCCGGTCTGTTTTTACAAAATGTTTTACCTCAAAGAATTATCTGTGATCCCGTGCTGTAATGTCTGTATAATCTTTTGTGTCCTCCCCGGCCCAGGAGCTGTGCAATGATCAGACCATGTTCCTGTACGGTCAGACACGGCCAGTACACAGTACACAGCAGGGACACATATATACGATTATCTCAGCACAGGAACATTTTTTTTAAACACATCCAATTGTGGAAATTATTATTATTCCAAGATCTATTGATTAAAATCACCTTTGTTTTTGTGAAAACCCCTCTAAGGTGCATTTCAATAGTCGGCCTACAGTAAATGAGCGTCAAGTCAATCCATTTGAATATAGAGAATGGTTTCTCATGAACGGGCCGAGATTGCAATAATGAAACGCAACTTCTGTTTATGTGGTAATTGTGATCTACCATTATTGTCAGAGACTGGAGGACGCAGGGGAGAAGGCAGTGAGGGACAAGGCAGTGGGGGGAGAAGGCAGCAGGGGGGGTGGAGGAGGCAGCGGGGGGGACAAGGCAGCAGGGGGGGGGGAGAAGGCAGCAGGGGGGGAGAAGGCAAGTGGGAGGGGGAGAAGGCAGCAGGGGGGGCAGAAGGCAGCAGGGGGGTGGAGAAGGCAGCAGGGGGGGGAGAAGGCAGCAGGGGGGGAGAAGGCAGCAGGGGGGGAGAAGGCAGCAGGGGGGGAGAAGGCAGCGGGGGGGAGAAGGCAGCAGGGGGGTGGAGGAGGCAGCGGGGGTACAAGGCAGCGGGGGGGGAGAAGGCAGCAGGGGGGAGAAGGCAAGTGGGGGGGGGGGAGGCAGTGGGGGGGAGAAGGCAAGTGGGGGGGGAGAAGGCAAGTGGGGGGGGGAGAAGGCAGCGGGGGGGGAGAAGGCAGCAGGGGGGGGGAGAAGGCAGCAGGGGGGGGAGAAGGCAGCAGGGGGGGGGGAGAAGGCAGCGGGGGGGAGAAGGCAGCGGGGGGGAGAAGGCGGCGGGGGGGGGAGAAGGCAGCGGGGGGGGGAGAAGGCAGCGGGGGGGAAGGCGGGTATATGTTAGTTACAAACAAGATGGGAATGTCCAGCCATCATATCGCTCAGGAAAGAGACGGGTTCTGCATATCGGAGATGAACGTGCTTTGGTCAGACATGTGCAGATCAACCCAAGAACAAAAGTAAAAAACCTTTTGAAGATGCCGTCGGAAGCTGGTAAGATTGTGTCATTATCCACAAAAGAAACAAGCACTGTATCAACATGGGCTGAAAGGCCACTCTGCCAGGAAGAAGCCATTACTCCAAAACAAATGCACAGAGGAACAAAGACCTTAATTTTTGGAGACGTCCTGTGGTCTGACGAAACGAAAACTGAACTGTTTGGCCATAATGACCATTGCTACGTCTGGAGGAAAAAGGGAGAAGCTTTGAAGCCTAAGAAAAACCATCCTAACTGTGAAACACGGGGGCGGCAGCATTATGTTGTGGGGTTGTTTTGCTGCAGGAGAGACTGGTGCACTTCACAAAATAGATGGCATCGTGAGGAAAGAAGATTATGTGGCAATACTGAAGAACATCTCAAGACATCAGCCAGGAACTTAAAAGCTTGGGTAGAAATGGGTCTTCCAAATGGACAATGACCCGAAGCTACTGCCAAACTGGTTACAAAGTGGCTTAAGAATAACAAAGTCAATGTTTTGGAGTGGCCATCACAAAGCCCTGATCTCAATCCTATTGAAAATTTATGGGTAAAACTGAAAAGGCCGATGCGAGCAAGAGACCTACAAACATGGCTCAGCTACACCCGTTCTGTCAGGAGGAATGGGTGCAAATTCCTATCAACTATGGTGAGAAGCTTGTGGAAGGAGATCCAAAACATCTCACCCAAGTCACACAGTGTAAGGGCAGCTGCACCATATACTAATGATGGAGGGAAACTTCTGACTTTGGAGAAAGTAATAAAATGCCTTAAAACCTTCTCTCTCTCATTATTCTGGCATTTGGCAAATATAAATATTTTTGGTTCCTAATTGACCTAAAATGGGAAAGGTTTTTTCTGATTTCATGTCAGATAGTGGGAAAAACCTGAAGATGTGTCTTTATAGAGAGTGGAGAGAAAAACCTGCAGATGTGTCTTTATAGAGAGCGGAGGGAAAAACCTGTAGATGTTTCTATATAGAGAGCGGAGGGAAAAACCTGCAGCTGTGTCTTTACAGAGAGCAGAGGGAAAAACCTGCAAATGTGTCTTTATAGAGAGCGGAGGGAAAAACCTGCGGAGGTGTCTTTATAGAGAGTGGAGGGGAAAAACCTGCAGATGTGTCTGTATAGAGAGCGGAGGGAAAAACCTGCAGATGTGTCTGTATAGAGAGCGGAGGGAAACTTCTGTTTTCAACTATATAGGCGGTTGTTTAATGCCATGAATCTTTTCCGCTCTATATTTAAAGGATGATTGTTCGGGGGGTTAATATGTCATCTATGGATCTAGGAAGGAAAATTTTCAGCAATTCTCAAGGGTTTTTCCCCTTCTAGATGAGCAAAGTGTCAAAATGCAAGGGGTTGAACCTAATGGACCTTTCATCCTGTAACATTATCTCGGGCCAGGAATGCGGCTCTCGTGTGGGTGACAGGTGCTCAGTGCACAATCCAGATAATGGAGGTGATACCGGCCTGGAAGCTGCTGCCAGACACCAGGGGCATACCTACAGTGGAGGGATGGCAGTCACATGCAGGCCCTGGAGCCCAGGGGGTGTTAAAGAACCTCAAAAATAAACCATAATACAACCGCTATACAGTGGTGTGAATTACCCCCGGCACTCTAATCCTAGTGACGATATACGACTGTATTAGTAAATTGCTGAATGTTTACAAAAAAGAAAGCGCCGTCCACCAGGATCACCTTGTGTGGTGTCATTGCAGCACATT
Organism: Anomaloglossus baeobatrachus; assembly: GCF_048569485.1. Lineage (NCBI taxonomy): Eukaryota > Metazoa > Chordata > Amphibia > Anura > Aromobatidae > Anomaloglossus > Anomaloglossus baeobatrachus. Next base: position 42,252,654 of record NC_134358.1, read on the forward strand.
CCATCCAATGAATGATTAACCTCCGTACAGTCACGTCCACAGCCACAAATCATCGGCGATGTGTGGCGCAATACCGGCACAGGATAAAAACACATTGCCGTGCCAGTATACACTGCAAACATCACGTGCCTGGATATATCCTACACTCGTCACCTTGATGGAAGGTGAGACGCCGGACTCCTCCATCCCACCGCACCATCGGTTATCGGTGGTCTTACATAATGCGGCGATCTTCTCATTTACAGTTTACGGTATTATGTTTTTTACCTCACTTCGACTATAAAGAGACCTGTAGTGATTTTTCAAGCCAAAACACTGAAACAAACCTAAAAAAACTAAACGAACAAACTAAAAAGTTCATTGAGTGAAAGGCGTCAGAGAACGATTGGGTCATGTTTAACCGCCCATTAGCAATTTAAAATGTAGAGTGAAAACGTTTCGGTCTCATCCAGCCCTTCATCAGTTTACGGATTACTGTAAGTTATCTGCTTGGAGGGACGGGGCAGGTATGTGATGGACATCCCATTCGTCACAACAATCTGTGAACTGATGAAGGTCTGTATGAGATAGAAACATTTTCCCTCTACATTTTGGATATACACACAACTTGAGATCTTGAAACGGCGCACTAGTTTTACTCATCATGAGATGTTTCTTGTGTGGCACCTTGGTAATGAGACAGCTTTTTATAGGCCATCAGTTGAACCAGGGAAGCCTCACTGGTTTTACCCATCATGAGATGTTTTTTTTGTGTGGCATCTTGGTAATGATACAGCTTTTTATAGGCCATCAGTTGAACCAGAGAAGGCTCACTGGTTTTACCCATCATGAAATGTTTCTTGTGTGGCACCTTGGTAATGAGACAGTTTTTTATAGGCCATCAGTTGAACCAGAGAAGCCTCACTGGTTTTACCCATCATGAGATGTTTTTTGTGTGGCATCTTGGTAATGAGACAGCTTTTTATAGGCCATCAGTTGAACCAGAGACAGCTCACTGTTTTTATCCATCATGAGATGTTTCTTGTGTGGCACCTTGGTAATGAGACAGATTTTATAGACCATCAGTTGAACCATTTTTCAATAAGTTGCAGGATTGCTTTCTAATTACTGATAGATTTCATCTGGTGTCAGGACTATCCATAACTCGCTTTCTACATGTGTTCAATACATTATTGATGTGTCATTTCTCATTATTCTCATTGGGAGAAAAAAAATAATCTTGTAGCTATGATACCTTTTAATGGCTAATTACTTCTAGCAAAGATGGAACTGCAGCTGTATTTTGCCAATGCCAAAAACTACTACTCCAGCAGGATACAGCTAAGCCCCCAGTAGGTGGAGGCATCACAGGTGCAGGAGGAGAAAATCACACACGCTTCCAAAACATGGAGGGGACAATTGCTGGATGGTAGAACTGCACACTGATGGCTTGCATAGAGCGCTGTTCACACTTGAAGATGCACAGTCACAAACCCGCAGCCTATTACAATGTCCATACTATTAGATCAGGCGGCTGCCAAGCCAAGCTCAATCTGCGCATCATACAGGGACAGGAACTCTAATATGCAAGGCCTAACAAAAAGGGGCCTGGCTGTATCCTGTACAAAAAAAAAATATGAGGTTTTTAGTTGGTATTATGGCCATAAGCAAATACTCACAGACTAATGTCAGAAGATGTAAACTGCCCGGGCCAAAAAGACTAATGCACCGCCAGGATGCAGCAAGACCTCCATTAAATGGAGACATCACAGGTGCAAAGGGAGATGGCAAAATTGCACACTTGTGGCTTGCATAGGTCACTGTTCACACATGCAGGTTCCCAGTATCTGGTATGCAGCCTATTAGTTACGCCCATCACAATAGATGCAAGCGGGCTGCGCCAGTATTAAATAGGTGCTCCATGCAGCAACAGTGAGTGTAGTATGCAAGGCCTAACATAAAGAGGCCTGGCTGCATCCTGTATAAAATATTCTGTGCAAAAGAATAAATAAATATATGAGGTATTGATAGGTAATATGGCCATAGTACGGAAAGCCCACAATCCACGTCACGGATCCTCATTTTTGTGGGTCCCTACACTAATATATCATAATATACATATTATATACAAAACAACAAAAAATGAAAATCCTCCAAAAGCTAAGGAAATACTCACAGACTAATGGCAGAAGATGTTTTTTATATATATATTTTTTATTCCTCTTTTTGTTGTTGTTTGTTATGGCCATAAGACGGAAGCCTAAAACCCTCCTCAAATAGAGCAGAGGCGGCATAATAAATGGACATAAACAAACAAACTCAGAGTGAATCCTTGATTAGCTTAGATTAGTGGTGTGAATGTTTTATTGTCCCAATATCCATGTAAGATCAGGTCTGGTGCCCTCACCATCTCCGGAGCAGATTCCATAGATAGTGTAGTAAATCATAAATCCTCCTGACAGATTTAGTCCTGTGTGGAGGAAATCGGAGCAGTAATATATTTGTATTCGCAGACCAATCAATGTTCTAGTGAGTACATGTTTCACTTTATTATGACAACTTTCATATTGTTTTTGTTGTGTCCTGGACCACAGAAATGTTTGGCCACAGGTTTTCTTTGTCTGCGATCGCGAGACCTCATCTTTGCTCAGTTTCTGTCCTTTTACTCCAACATGGAGACACCTCCCCCCCCCAGTAGGACATACAGTGCACAGAATTAGGTACACTACAGTGGAAGAGGAACATGAATATGTCCTGGGAATATTATAGTCCTGCTCTGTGTTGGAGATCTGTGTCCTGTCTGTGGTCTCTATTTTAGCTCAGGTTTCGCAGTTCTTCACATTGCAAGGATAAGTTCCTCTTGGTGAATCCCAGGGTACTGAACTTCAGCTCATGATATTAATTAAATTAGGAAATTGCAAGGGAGGTGTTTGAATATTTTTTTTAGCCGGTCATGCTTGAATAGGATATAGTGACGTTTTCTAGCAATTTTTCTCAGTACGCTAAGTTGTGGTTTGTAAGTCACCACCAGAGGTGCACGATTTTTTTCATCTTTTTTCCCCACTTTGAAGTTGTTGACCTCTGCAGATCCTTGCGGCTCTAATGATCTGATCATGAATAGACTTGGGGTGGTTGCCTTGGTTTAAAGATGTCTTTTTCAGATGGGTTAGGTGTTCATCCCTGACCACTGGGCTGGAACAGATACGATTATATCTGAGGGCCTGGCTGTAGACGTTGGACTTTCTCATGTTTTGGGTGGACATTGTCCCACCTGAGCTATGTTGCCTGGTCAATTGGTTTCTGACACACCGATGTCTGGATTGAACCATTTTTAATTTTTATGGTTGATTTCCGTTTTTGAGTGGTCGAAAGTCAAGTTTATGGTGGGATGAAACGTATTTGTCTTGGAATTGTATAAGTTCTTGTTCAGAATAAGTCTAGATTATTAAGAAGTCATCACTGTAACGGAAATAAGCCACGGGTTTGATGGAGCAGGAGGCTAAAAAATCATTTTCCGGTTTAGCCATAAAAAGGTTGGCGTACTTGGGTGCCCTTTTGCTGCCCATACCAGTTCCAATATGTTGTAGATATAGCTCCTCGCCGAAAAAGAAAAAGTTATGAGTGAGGATAAATTTGATGAGTCTTAATACAGACTCGGGACGGATCCCATTAGCTTCAAGAAACATTTGTCAGGTAGGTAAGTCCGTCTTCACCTAATCTGTCAGGAGGACTTATTGCCATACTGAAAAATCTAAGGAATCTGCTCAGGAGATGGTGAGGGCACCAGGCCTCTGATCCTACATGGATACTGCAGCAGTAAAACTTTCACACCACTAATCTAAGATAATTAGGGATTCACTTTTTAAGCTCAGTTTGTGCATTTTTTTTATGGCGCCTCTGCTCTTTTTTGTGTATATTTGTGTGTCTTCAGATACTGTACCTTCCAGATCATAAGACACAATTTTTTTTCCTCCAAAACTGGGGGTAAAATGGGGGTGCGTCTTATAATCCGGACATGGCTCAGCAGAGTCACAGGAGGCAGGGTCGGCAATACTGAGGGCTCGGAGGAGGGTGTCACTGCAGTGGAGTAGCTCGGGAAGGGGGGGGGGGGGGGTCGGCGATATTGCGGGCTCTGGGGTGTCGCGGCAGTGGGCGCCATTGATCTGACTGCGTGCTCCATTGAATTGCCTGCAGTTAACGCGATGAACTTCAAGAAAATCATCGCTGAGGCGGCGCGTGAACAGAATGATGCGATGGAATTCAAGAAAATGACCCATAGAGGTCTACCTGCGCACGTGCCTCCTCCGGGGCCATTTACTTGACCTCCATCTCATCAATCGAGGGAGATTCAATGGAGTCCGCAGCCTGACTGTAGATCTATGGCGCCTGCCGTGGCAACACCCCCGAGTCCGCAGCATCGCCGACCCTCCAACCACTGACCCTTCTGACACCACCTCCTCGAGCCCGCAGCATCGCCTACCCTCTTGTCCACCGACCCTTCTGACACCACCTCCTCCAAGCCCGCAGCATCCCAACCCTCTGTCCACCGACCCTTCCGACACCACCTCCTCCAAGCCCGCACCTTCGCCTACCCTCTCTCCACCGACCCTTCTGACACCACCTCCTCTGAGCCCGCAGCATCGCCTACCCTCTGTCCACTGACCCTTCTGACACCTCCTCCTCCAAGCCCGCAGCTTCGCTGACCCTCCGTCCACTGACTCTTCTAACACCACCTCCTCCGAGCCTGCAGCATCACCGACCCTTCATCCACTGACCCACCTGAGCTGCTCCACCACCGCTGCTCCCCCCTGGTGAGCTAATATAAGACGCACTAGGATTATAAGACGGACCCTCACTTTAGCATTAAAAATTAATTTTTATCTATTTTCCTCCTCTAAATTAGTGGTGCGTCTTATAATCCAGTGAGTCTTATAAAATGAGAAATATGGCACTTTGTTATACCATGCCTGATGAAGAGGCCTAAGTAATCTCAAAAGCATGAATGTAACATCATTTATTATATTTTTTGTTAGACATTAAAAGGTATTAAGATTAACTAAGTAACTAAGATTATTAGCCCGTTTCTCCCACAGAGCACTCATCCCTTTACGTAGTTGCACATTTCTGGAGCGCGGTGTAGTGCTCAGGTGGAAGTCATGGAGTAGTCACACAAATAGCAGCAAAGTGAGTGAAGTCACACGGTGCGGTGCTCCGCTCTGCAGATGAATCACTGATCCCCACCTTCAGTACGCTCCATGAAGTCATCCTCTCCTTCATAGGTGAAGGCTGCAGCATCACATGCCAAGGCCTTGCTTTTACGGAGCTGTGAATCAGCCCGGCGCCCTTTAGGAACCTTGCGATCACTGCTATGATAAACAGGAAACACTGTCATGTACTCTACAAGGAGTCCGCGTCGTCTGGACGCCTCCTCCTTAAGAACAATAATGACTTGGCCATAATTAAAGGCAATCTGTTTGCAGCTTTTTGCTATGTAAGCTGAAACCAGCATGCTGCAAGGGTTAACGCATAGAATTCAGGGAAGCTTGTCTTGTCACTGTCCGATCTGTTGTTCATTTGCTAGGTTTGTATAACCAGCAGGACTTATGATTGCTTGAACTACAATGTCACGAGCACAGCAATGCGGCACTCCTCCTCCTCTGATTAACAACTTCTTTCTCTATAGAGAGCCTGTGGGCGGGGGCAGCTCTCTCAGCTCTGCTACATGGCTAAATCTAAAAAGTTTTATTGTGTCAGATCGACTGCAGCCAGTAATCTAAGTGATACATCTCTGAATTCAGAGTCTCTTTGTCTACATCATGCTGTGTTAGAACGGCTACACCCAGTAATCTAAGTGATACATCCTTCGATTCAGGATCTCTTTGCCTACACCATGCTGCTCTCAGATGAGGTAGCAAAAATGTGCTTACAGATTCCCTTTAAGTAATGCATTTGGCCAACAGACAGATTGGTTTCCAATATGCCTGATAGCTAAATGCCTTTCTTAAAGGGAATCTGTAAGCAAATTTTTGCTACATCATCTGAGAGCAGCATGATGTAGGAAAAGAGATCCTGAATCCAAGGATGTATCACTTAGATTACTGGGTGTAGCCGTTCTAACACAGCATGATGTAGAAAAAGAGACTCTGAATTCAATGATGTATCACTTAGATTACTGGCTGCAGCTGTTCTGACACAAAGTGATACATCATTGAATTCAGACTCTCTTTGTCTACATCATGCTGTGTTAGAACGGCTACACCCAGTAATCTAAGTGATACATCCTTGGATTCAGGATCTCTTTGCCTATATTATGCTGCTCTCATATGAGGTAGCAAAAATTTGCTTACAGATTCCCTTTAATTAAAGCAATTGGCCAACAGAAAGATTGTTTTCCAATATGCCTGATAGCTAAATGCCTTACTTAAAGAGAATCTGTCAACAGATCAACAGATTTATGCTACCTCATCTGAGAGCAGCATGATGTACACAAAGAGATCCTGAATCCAAGGCTGTATCACTTAGATTACTGGGTGCAGCCGTTCTAACACAGCATGATGTAGACAAAGAGACTCTGAAGTCAGTGATTTATCACTTAGAGTGCTTAGTCCTCCATATGGGCTCTTCCACTAGGGGGTGCCGCTAACAATAACCTTATTCTGATGAAAGGACTATAACGATTTGATAAAACTGTCTCTTCCTCCTGATATAAATGTATATACAGTTATTTAGTAATTTTGGGCACATCGGAAGGGTCGTTTTAGCTACTGAGACTCCAGCAATCAGCTATGATCTATTAGGGAACATGGCGGTAAGTGTTCAACTTCCCTACACAGCCAACACTGAGGAAATGATACCCTGTCAGGTAATTTTGTGGACATCGGAGGGGTCTTTTTTTAGCCATTGAGACCCCAGTGATCAGCTATGATCTATGAGGGAACCTGGAGGTAAGTGTTCAACTTCCCTACAGCGCCACCACTGGGGAAATGAAGCATTACTCTTTTCCCATTCCAATTAATGTGAGGTTAGGGTAATACAGGACAGAACAGGTGGTCCTCCAGAGCGAGAGACGCTCTTTATCTCCATTTTAATTAGATAAGGCCCCTAAACAGAGGACCTCTCTCTATCTTCTAAACCAGACAACCCCTCTGAGAGATATTGTCTAACAGATGAGGGTCCTATAAGGTGTCCTAAAGCCACCTGTCACGCATTTACAATATATTCCTTAATCTCAGCGAGTTATCACACGCAGTGACGACATCGGCTCTGCTGCATCCTCACGCTCGTCCTTCCCCTTAACAGCAGATTGCATATTCCCAGTCTCTGCAGCGAGCGAGCTGCCGTTGCGAGGCATGACTTGAATGGTATTCTGACATTTAGTCCTGCCCTAAGGTTTGCTGAAATGTACAAAAACCACAAAACACAGCTGTCTGCCGTCACCGACCCAAGTTATGTAATGTGGTATTAATAATCAGAAAGGAGCCGCCAGGAGGAGGGAGAGAGGAGCGCAGCCAGGAGGAGGGAGCGAGGAGCGCAGCCAGGAGGAGGGCGCGAGGAGCGCAGCCAGGAGGAGCGCAGCTAGGAGGAGGGAGAGAGGAGCGCAGCCAAGAGGAGGGAGAGAGGAGCGCAGCCAGGAGGAGGGAGAGAGGAAGCGCAGCCAAGAGGAGGGAGAGAGGAGCGCAGCCAGGAGGAGGGAGAGAGGAAGCGCAGCCAGGAGGAGGGAGAGAGGAGCACAGCCAGGAGGAGGGAGAGAGGAGCGCAGCCAGGAGGAGGGAGAGAGGAGCGCAGCCAGGAGGAGGGAGAGAGGAAGCGCAGCCAAGAGGAGGGAGAGAGGAGCGCAGCCAAGAGGAGGGAGAGAGGAAGCGCAGCCAGGAGGAGGGAGAGAGGAAACGCAGCCAGGAGGAGGGAGAGAGGAAGCGCAGCCAGGAGGAGGGAGAGAGGAGCGCAGCCAGGAGGGAGGGAGGAGCGCAGCCAGGAGGAGGGAGAGAGGAGCGCAGCCAGGAGGAGGGAGAGAGGAAGCGCAGCCAAGAGCAGGGAGAGAGGAAGCGCAGCCAGGAGGAGGGAGAGAGGAAGCGCAGCCAGGAGGAGGGAGAGAGGAGCGCAGCCAGGAGGAGGGAGAGAGGAAGCGCAGCCAGGAGGAGGGAGAGAGGAGCGCAGCCAGGAGGAGGGAGAGAGGAGCGCAGCCAGGAGGAGGGAGAGAGGAGCGCAGCCAGGAGGAGGGAGAGAGGAAGCGCAGCCAGGAGGAGGGAGAGAGGAAGCGCAGCCAAGAGGAGGGAGAGAGGAAGCGCAGCCAAGAGGAGGGAGAGAGGAAGCGCAGCCAAGAGGAGGGAGAGAGGAAGCGCAGCCAAGAGGAGGGAGAGAGGAGCGCAGCCAGGAGGAGGGAGAGAGGAGCGCAGCCAGGAGGGAGACAGGAGCGCAGCCAGGAGGAGCGATAGAGGAGCGCAGCCAGGAGGAGGGAGAGAGGAGCGCAGCCACTTCTGAGGTCATTGTGCTGCAGTCCAGCCCCAATCGTTTCATCATTAATTATTGCACCAATGTCGCCCCCGGAGAACGATCCTCGTCATAAAGGAAGCGGGGGGCAGGCCTCTGCAGATATACAGGAAGCAGGGGGAAGGCCTCTGTAGATATACAGAAAGCGGGGGGCAGGCCTCTGTAGATATACAGAAAGCGGGGGGCAGGCCTCTGTAGATATACAGGAAGCGGGGGGCAGGCCTCTGTAGATATACAGGAAGCGGGGGGCAGGCCTCTGTAGATATACAGGAAGCGGGGGGCAGGCCTCTGTAGATATACAGAAAGCGGGGGGCAGGCCTCTGTAGATATACAGGAAGCGGGGGCAGGCCTCTGCAGATATACAGGAAGCAGGGGGAAGGCCTCTGTAGATATACAGAAAGCGGGGGGCAGGCCTCTGTAGATATACAGAAAGCGGGGGGCAGGCCTCTGTAGATATACAGGAAGCGGGGGGCAGGCCTCTGTAGATATACAGGAAGCGGGGGGCAGGCCTCTGTAGATATACAGGAAGCGGGGGGCAGGCCTCTGTAGATATACAGAAAGCGGGGGGCAGGCCTCTGTAGATATACAGAAAGCGGGGGGCAGGCCTCTGTAGATATACAGGAAGCGGGGGGCAGGCCTCTGTAGATATACAGGAAGCGGGGGGCAGGCCTCTGTAGATATACAGGAAGCGGGGGGCAGGCCTCTGTAGATATACAGGAAGCGGGGGGCAGGCCTCTGTAGATATACAGGAAGCGGGGGGCAGGCCTCTGTAGATATACAGGAAGCGGGGGCAGGCCTCTGTATATATACAGGAAGCGGGGGCAGGCCTCTGTAGATGTACAGGAAGCGGGGGGCAGGCCTCTGTAGATGTACAGGAAGCGGGGGGCAGGCCTCTGTAGATGTACAGGAAGCGGGGGGCAGGCCTCTGTAGATATACAGGAAGCGGGGGCAGGCCTCTGTAGATATACAGGAAGCGGGGGCAGGCCTCTGTAGATGTACAGGAAGCGGGGGGCAGGCCTCTGTAGATGTACAGGAAGCGGGGGGCAGGCCTCTGTAGATATACAGGAAGCGGGGGGCAGGCCTCTGTAGATATACAGGAAGCGGGGGCAGGCCTCTGTAGATATACAGGAAGCGGGGGCAGGCCTCTGTAGATATACAGGAAGCGGGGGCAGGCCTCTGTAGATATACAGGAAGCGGGGGCAGGCCTCTAGTTATACAGGAAGCGGGGCAGACCTCTGTAGATCTACAGGAAGCAGGGGGCAGGCCTCTGTGGATATACAGGAAGCGGGGGGCAGGCCTCTGTGGATATACAGCAAGCGAGGGGCAGGCCTCTGTGGATATACAGGAAGCGAGGGGCAGGCCTCTGTGGATATACAGGAAGCGAGCGGCAGGCCTCTGTGGATATACAGGAAGCGAGGGGAAGGCCTCTGTGGATATACAGGAAGCGAGGGGCAGGCCTCTGTGGATATACAGAAAGCGGGGGGCAGGCCTCTGTAGATATACAGAAAGCGGGGGGCAGGCCTCTGTAGATATACAGAAAGCGGGGGGCAGGCCTCTGTAGATATACAGGAAGCGGGGGGCAGGCCTCTGTAGATATACAGGAAGCGGGGGGCAGGCCTCTGTAGATATACAGGAAGCGGGGGGCAGGCCTCTGTAGATATACAGAAAGCGGGGGGCAGGCCTCTGTAGATATACAGGAAGCGGGGGGCAGGCCTCTGTAGATATACAGGAAGCGGGGGGCAGGCCTCTGTAGATATACAGGAAGCGGGGGGCAGGCCTCTGTAGATATACAGGAAGCGGGGGGCAGGCCTCTGTAGATATACAGGAAGCGGGGGGCAGGCCTCTGTAGATATACAGGAAGCGGGGGCAGGCCTCTGTAGATGTACAGGAAGCGGGGGGCAGGCCTCTGTAGATGTACAGGAAGCGGGGGGCAGGCCTCTGTAGATGTACAGGAAGCGGGGGGCAGGCCTCTGTAGATATACAGGAAGCGGGGGCAGGCCTCTGTAGATGTACAGGAAGCGGGGGGCAGGCCTCTGTAGATATACAGAAAGCGGGGGGCAGGCCTCTGTAGATATACAGGAAGCGGGGGGCAGGCCTCTGTAGATATACAGGAAGCGGGGGGCAGGCCTCTGTAGATATACAGGAAGCGGGGGGCAGGCCTCTGTAGATATACAGGAAGCGGGGGGCAGGCCTCTGTAGATATACAGGAAGCGGGGGGCAGGCCTCTGTAGATATACAGGAAGCGGGGGCAGGCCTCTGTAGATATACAGGAAGCGGGGGCAGGCCTCTGTAGATATACAGGAAGCGGGGGCAGGCCTCTGTAGATGTACAGGAAGCGGGGGGCAGGCCTCTGTAGATGTACAGGAAGCGGGGGGCAGGCCTCTGTAGATGTACAGGAAGCGGGGGGCAGGCCTCTGTAGATGTACAGGAAGCGGGGGGCAGGCCTCTGTAGATGTACAGGAAGCGGGGGGCAGGCCTCTGTAGATATACAGGAAGCGGGGGCAGGCCTCTGTAGATATACAGGAAGCGGGGGCAGGCCTCTGTAGATGTACAGGAAGCGGGGGGCAGGCCTCTGTAGATGTACAGGAAGCGGGGGGCAGGCCTCTGTAGATATACAGGAAGCGGGGGGCAGGCCTCTGTAGATATACAGGAAGCGGGGGCAGGCCTCTGTAGATATACAGGAAGCGGGGGCAGGCCTCTGTAGATATACAGGAAGCGGGGGCAGGCCTCTGTAGATATACAGGAAGCGGGGGCAGGCCTCTAGTTATACAGGAAGCGGGGCAGACCTCTGTAGATCTACAGGAAGCAGGGGGCAGGCCTCTGTGGATATACAGGAAGCGGGGGGCAGGCCTCTGTGGATATACAGGAAGCGAGGGGCAGGCCTCTGTGGATATACAGGAAGCGGGGGGCAGGCCTCTGTGGATATACAGGAAGCGGGGGGCAGGCCTCTGTGGATATACAGGAAGCGAGCGGCAGGCCTCTGTGGATATATAGGAAGCGAGGGGAAGGCCTCTGTGGATATACAGGAAGCGAGGGGCAGGCCTCTGTGGATATACAGGAAGCGAGGGGCAGGCCTCTGTGGATATACAGGAAGCGAGGGGCAGGCCTCTGTGGATATACAGGAAGCGAGGGGCAGGCCTCTGTGGATATACAGGAAGCGAGGGGCAGGCCTCTGTGGATATACAGGAAGCGAGGGGCAGGCCTCTGTGGATATACAGGAAGCGAGGGGCAGGCCTCTGTGGATATACAGGAAGCGAGGGGCAGGCCTCTGTGGATATATAGGAAGCGAGGGGAAGGCCTCTGTGGATATATAGGAAGCGAGGGGCAAGCCTATGTGGATATACAGGAACCGAGGGGCAGGCCTATGTGGATATACAGGACGTGAGGGGCAGGCCTTTGCGGATATACAGGAAGTGGGGGCAGGCCGTTATAGATATACAGGAAGTGGGGGGCAGACCTTTGTGGATATACAGGAAATAGTGGCAGGCCTTTATGGATATACAGGAAGCGGGGTCAGGTCTTTGTGGATATGCAGGAAGTGGGGGGCACACCTTTGTCGATGTAGAGAAGATGGGCATTTACAGGACGTGGGGGTAGGCATTAGTCAATGTATAGGAAGCGGGATGAGCCTTTTATCACTGTATAGAAAGCATAGAATAATAATAAATGTACAGGAAGAGGGGGCGGGCCTTTACCATTGTACAGGAAGTGGGAGCGGGCCTTAGTCAATATACATAAACCGGGGGTAGGCCTTTATCACGGTACAGGAAGTAGGGAGATGGTCTTTGTCTCTACAAAAAGCATGGGTGGGCCTTTTTCTCTGCATATGAAGCGGGGTGGGCCTTTTTCTCTGTATATGAAGCGGGGTGGGCCTTTTTCTCTGCATATGAAGCGGGGTGGGCCTTTTTCTCTGTATATGAAGCGGGGTGGGCCTTTTTCTCTGTATATGAAGCGGGGTGGGCCTTTTTCTCTGCATATGAAGCGGGGTGGGCCTTTTTCTCTGTATATGAAGCGGGGTGGGCCTTTTTCTCTGTATATGAAGCGGGGTGGGCCTTTTTCTCTGTATATGAAGCGGGGTGGGCCTTTTTCTCTGTATATGAAGCGGGGTGGGCCTTTTTCTCTGTATATGAAGCGGGGTGGGCCTTTTTCTCTGTACAGAAAGCAGGGTTGGGTCTTTCCACCTCTACACCAAGTGGGGAGGGTCTACATCTCTGCACAGGAAGCAGAGCAGATTTGTCTCTATACAGCAAGCAGGGACAGATCTCTGTCCCTCTACAGAAATTAAGGGCGGGTCTTATCTAGCTATATGCAGTGGGATTGGATCTTCATTTCTGAATTTTGCTCTCCTTTCTAGTAAATTTCATACAGGCATAAAAAAGACGATGCTTTCTTTTCAAGACAGGCTACCAATGGACATTGACAAGAGCAGTGCATACCGGTAAGTGAGAGAAAGGAAGATCCAACACCTATAGTGCTGGTAGAATTCTGAAGAAGAAGAATCCCCTTGTAAAGAATGTATGGTAAGTTATAGAATATCAGAATTGTGGCAGTTCTTGGACATATATGCTTCCTTGCAGAAACCGCTCCACATTGGTCCATAGCTAGCAACAAAAAAGTCATGATTAGAAGGAAGCTGTAATACCAGACCCAACCTATGGACATGCGAGGTGCACTTTTTAAATAACAGCAGCAATGTTTTTCTATTCATGGACAACCCCTTTAAGGCCTACTCTTTTTTTTTTTTTTGCTTCATATCTATTTGGGAGCATCATGACGTTTTGTATTGGACAATGGAAATTCGAATGAAAGGGATTTTTCTGATATATAAACAGCGGATGCAGGGTTAGGAAACTGGTCACGCTGGTTGAGTTCTTGGAATCTGTCCATTTGTTTGGTGAACTAAGAGCTGGAATCCACTTCTCTTACATAATGTGACCATTACACTGGGAGAAACACAAGCACGCTCTGTCCTCTGTGCCCTATGTCCCGGGGGTGATGGGGGGACATTGGTGCTATATCGAGCTGACATTAGATCATACTGGTGGAAATTGGAGGTAATTATTACCATAGTGGTTACATAATCTAAGTGGAGAATTATAGGTTCCATGTAATGATACACAGACTCCTGGCTGCAGGGTATGGCAGCCTGCACTATGGGACTCCAAAGGCTACTTATGTTTTAGGGATGTCTTTAGCCAACAACCATCTCCAAATATCCTATTGGGAAATTAAAACAGGGGCCATCTTTACTAAAAAAAATAATAAAAAAAAATATAACAGTCCTCTCCTGGGATGACCTAGCACATATTGTAATGTGCAATACTTTTTTTTCCACAGCGACTCTGCAGGATGAAAGGTGAACACGTACTGCAACAGAACGGAGAAAACATCAGTCAGGTTACAATCAGCTTATTATTAAGGGACAAATCCAAAAGAAAAAGGGTCCAAAGGAGAAAATCATTGAGATTCATTGAGATTTTATCAAAAATACCCAGCTCCCACATTAAGTGGTTTAAAGGGATTGACCTTTCTTAGGCCTCCTTCAGGGATTGACCTTTCTTAGGCCCCCTTCAGGGATTGACCTTTCTTAGGCCCCCTTCAGGGATTGACCTTTCTTAGGCCACCCTTCAGGGATTGACCTTTCTTAGGCCTCCTTCAGGGATTGACCTTTCTTAGGCCTACTTCAGGGATTGACCTTTCTTAGGCCCCCTTCAGGGATTGACCTTTCTTAGGCCACCCTTCAGGGACTGACCTTTCTTAGGCCCCCTTCAGGGACTGACCTTTCTTAGGCCTACTTCAGGGACTGACCTTTCTTAGGCCTACTTCAGGGACTGACCTTTCTTAGGCCTACTTCAGGGACTGACCTTTCTAAGGCCCCCATCAGGGATTGACCTTTCTAAGGCCCCCATCAGGGATTGACCTTTCTTAGGCCCCCATCAGGGATTGACCTTTCTTAGGCCCCCATCAGGGATTGACCTTTCTTAGGCCCCCATCAGGGATTGACCTTTCTTACCCCCTTCAGGGACTGACCTCTCTTAGGCTCCCCTTCAGGGATTGACCTTTCTTAGGCCCCCTTCACATGTCCGTGTTTCCACGTTCCCAAGACACGGACACACGTAAACCCATTAAAATCAAATCGGTTGCTCACATGACTGTGTTTTGACATGGCCCTGTGCTCCACACAAGGACATGTCCGTTTTTGACTGGCAACATGGATGTCACATAGACTGCACAGTGATGTGATCTGTGTGACATGTACCGGAGGACACCCATTCACTGAAATCAAATGGACATTTATACTTACCTGTCTCCGGTGATCCTGTTGCTTCCGGGTCCTGCTCATTATGCTTCATGAATATTCACTGTCAAGTTCATGCTATCCGTGTGCTGTCTTGTGTGTGTTCTCCGTGTGCTGTGTGACATCCGGATATCTCACGAAGAACACACATGGGGACACACAGATGGCTATACGGCCCTGCACCACGGACCATCACACACGTGTGTTTAATGCATGGACATATAAAGGGGCCTTATAAGAACTTTTACATCTTATGTTTTGGCATGGAAAGCCAGCTCTAACTTTTGGAACACCCAATGATCCTAAGTAAAAAGTCATCCATCTAGTAAAATATCCTAATAGTGGGAAAACCACTAATTTTCACAGTGGTGGCAATAAAGGAGAATGAATCACTTCCTTCTGGGTTTTCCCACAGATTACAGGATAGAGGAAATGGGCAGTTTGCGATCAAGACACAGGTGTATTGTCCTAGGTGTGAGAAATCTTAAAGGGGTTGTCTAGTTTGGAATCCCCATTTTGATATGTGGTAGCCTTTTAGTGAATTCATTCAATCCTCTATTCAGGATTCCCATATCTTGACCTGAGTGGACACCGATAAAAAGAGCGTCCCTCCCCCTGGAGGACCCGTCATGTCCTGCGCTACACAGATGCCCCATTGATATGATTGGACACGGTGCAATACTTCATTTCCCCTGCGGAGGAGCTGCAGGGAAATTATACACTCACTGCCTGGTTTTATCATAGATTACAGCTGATGGAGGATCTCAACAAGAAGAAACTTTCTGATCAGCTTCAGGGAATCCTTTTAACAAGAAGGGATTGTCCACAGCTGCGAACCCCCTTTAAATTGAACATTAAGGCCCCAAAACCATCATTATTCTTTGTGCCTTTTTTCCTCTGTCTAGTTTCTATACCTTGTTTTCGCTTGCACCCAATTCATTATTCTATTTGCACCTTTAGTGACTCTAAATATTTTTGGCTGAAAATTTCTCCCCCCCCCCCCCCGCCCCCTCTTGGATTTTTTACTTTGTGCAATATTCATGAACTGCATTCGTCATTTTTGAAAAATCTGGTGCACAAAAATGGCAATAAAAACCACAAGACAAAAAAGTTACTAAAAAGAAAAACAAATGATGGCGCGAGGCCCGTGTGTCAATGACGCAGTGGATATTTCAGCTTCTCATTGTCGAGATCTCTGCTTGCTTTTAATGAATAATATGTGGTGTCAACATCACATCTATTGTGTAACGCAGCTATGAGATCTGAGATCAGACTGACTAATCTACGAGACCGGCGGATTTCACAAGAGGCAGACGGTTGCCTCTCAGTATCTGTATGTGCCATTCTCCCGCCACTTAGTGATGACAGTGCAGAACGATATGTAGTAATCTGATGATGAGGAATCAGGCGCGGGGTGTAAGGCGGTATTACATGCAGGAAGTGATGACACGGACATTACGCTGTCTGGAGCACTCCCTCTTCATAGTGACTTTTCTCCTGTACTAACAAATAGAATGTAACGCCGGAGTCTTCAGAGGCTCCGTAACACCAGGGAAAGAGGCCATGAGGGGAAATAAAAAATATCTAGAAAGGGCAAATCAATTAACAGAAGCCTCTTTCAGCAGCCACATCATTGGACTGGAGCTCTGCAAACCCCCTCCTACCTGCCAGCATCTCCCGATTAGTATCCTTGGCGAAACGTCACTGCTTTAGTGGCCGCTGGTCCAAAGCCCTGCAACTCTTCTCCTATCTGCCAACATTTCCTAATTCGTATCCTTGGCGATATGTCACTGCTTAAGTGGCTGCTGGACCAGAGCCCTGCAAACCCCCTCCTATCTGCCAGCATCCCCTGATTAGTATCCTTGGCGAAACGTCACTGCATATTGCCACTGGATCAGAGCCCTGCGAACCCCCTCATACCTGCCAGCATCTCCTGATTAGTATCCTTGGTGAAACGTCACTGCTTAAAGGGCGGCTGGATCAGAGCCCTGCAAACCCCTCTTACCTGCCAGCATCTCCTGATTAGTAACCTTGGCGAAACATCACTGCTTAAATGGCCGCTGGACCAGAGCCCAGCAAACCCCATCCTATCTGCCGGCATCCCCGGATTAGTATCCTTGGCAAAACGTCACTGCTTAACCACAACCCTGTGAACCCCCTCCTACCTGCCAGCATCTCCTGATTATGTCCTTGGCGAAACATCACTGCTTAAGTGGCCCCTGGACCAAAGCCCTGCGAATCGACTTGCTCATCTCTAAAAATCTCTCTTTTTTTCAACCGACTTATTTAAAATCTGTTAAGCTGATAATCTTCAAATTGGTCCTCACAGCTCACCATAGACTGGATGGGAGCCTGATCGGACACCCCTCTAGGATTGCACCACCGATGGAGACTGGAAGGGGCACTTATATGGTTAAGTAACAATGATCGGGGCCAATTGCTGCTGTCAGAGGCAGGTTATGGGCACCTGTTCTACGTGGAGCGGGCTCAGCTCCGGGGCCTGCTTTAAACACCTGCTCGAAGATTGATAGATACATCATAGAGCCGGAAAGGTAGACTTAAATGGGTCCACTTCTCTGGAAAATCCCTACTTTTTGGAGGGCTAGTCATAGTTTAGTTTCATAGTACTTTTAAGGTTGAAGGTAGACTTAAGCCTATCAAGTTAAGCCTATAGCCCAACATGTCGATCCAGAGGAAGGCAAAAACCCCATGGGGCAGAGAGTAACCTCCAAATTAGGTAAAAAAAAACCTTCTCGACTCAACATACAGCAGTCAGACTAGTGCCTGGATCAACGCTCAATCAGAATCTAGTGCACAAAACCCGTCATATTATATTTTTACATTTAGCAATAGGATAACAAAGTGCCCCCCCTACTATAAAGCCAAATCCCTGCACCTGCAGCGCCACCACAGGTAAAAAGAAGCATTACAGAATTCCTATTAAGCCAACGAGTGGAGTCATCACTCTGCACTTTCATCAATAGATGAGAATCCTGAACAGAGGACTCCTTCTATTAACTCAAACGTGACTTATAGGGAAGATCAAAGAGTGTTTTCAAAACCATTCAACTTTTTAAAGGGGTTGTCCAGTTAAAAAAACAATTAAACCTAGAGGGGTGTACTCCTCTTCCAGAGTGCACGGATTCCGACTTGGCAGGGGCATCACGTTCCTGATGATTGACAGTTCAGGCAGGTGGCATGGCTGACCTGACCTGTCCACTCTCCGACAGCTTTGTGTCACGCTTGACAGACAAGTCCTGTGGTGTCCGGTTGAAGAAGGTCGCAGCGTTTGGCTACACAAGCTGCTACCTGACTTTCCCTTTTTCCCTTCTTGGAATTAATCCCTTTCTCTTTAGGACCCTGTTGATTTCCTTACATTTCCGTTGTTAATCATCAGCACTTCCCTTTGTGTATTTAAATACTGTCATTCCCCTTGCGCTTTGCTGCTGATAGGTTTAAAAACGCTTTACAGGTCATGAGTGCAAGCAGTCAGCTTGAAGTCATCTGGAGAAACGTCGTTGCAATTCTTTTCCTTGAGTCATCTGGAGAAAAGTTATTCAAATACTGTTTGTATTCTTTAGAGCTTCGTGGGGTTGACTAAACGCTCATCCCATCTGTTCCCTATCTAGGGTTCAGTTCAGGGTCAGTAAGGGCTAGGTATCCTGCTTGGTGCATAGGTGGGGAACCTATCTAGGGTGGTCAGGGGAGCCAAGGGTCAGCGGCAGGTTTGGTCAGGGGTCACCATCTTTTCTTTCCCTTGACACAGGGTTTCCCGTCACCCGTTCGCTTGGTACGTCCCCGTACCCAGAGTGACACTTGGATTGTGCCGCATCGGAGGAGCACAGGGGCAGTGAAGCTGGTGGCTGGCTTCAGAACTGCACTTGCAACCTGTACAATCAACTTTAAATCTGCATTAAACAGTAATGTATACAATTTACTTCTAGGCTTCTTCTATCACAGGTGCCCACCTTCTAGTCTCAGGTTCGGTAAAAAAAAAATAATACAAAAAAATAATGGTGCTTCCATAACAAACACCTGAGACATCATCAGTCACCTACAAAGGAATAAAAGGCATAAAAAAAATAAAAAATAAGATGGGTGCTATTACGCACAATGCACTGTAGGGGAACTTCTCTTTTTACACAGCGCTTGGTATTAATAATAGGCCTCCTATTTTACTACACAATAGTGCTCGCTCTGTGCCGTATGGAAATATTGCAGCCTTAGACTGAACAAAGTCGGATTTCAGCTCTGAAGTATGATACAGTATAATATATGCTGTAACTGAAATTCAGAATGGGATGTGTAAAACAAATCTGAGCTGTGCGTATAGTTTTTTTTTTTTTTTTTTAAAAGATGGCGAAAAGTAGGTAATGTTGTAGAAAAAGAAATAAAAGGAAGCATTTCTCGGCCCTTGAAGCATCTGATGTTCTATTGGTGCCGTTCCGGTGCTCCCCACTGGCTGTGGAGTGATGACATACAGTCCAGTTTTCACGAGCCATACGTGCAAATTGGTAGGGACTAACCATGAGGGGTTATTGATCCTTTTCTTTTTAATAACAATCATTTTTTGGCCAACTTTTGAACAATCTGTAAAAAGATTAAAGAGAACCGGTCTGCGCCATTTTATATATAAAAATAGAGGTGAGAGTGTATAGCTGCTACTGTCCTGATAAAAATGATACCTTTGTTGAACAAATCACATGTTCCATTCATGAGAAAATTAGTGTATAAGAAATATGCAAATCAGACTGCAAGTGCACAGACACGCCCCAAGTGCACTTCCAGCATGTGGTTTCTACATTTGATTTCTCATGACTGGCTCAACGGATCTCTACAAAAATGGTATCATTTTAATCAGGGGAGGAGCGCCTACACAGCCATAAAACTACTTCAATGTGGAAAAATCAGCCAGGTTCTCTATAGGGGTCAATATAAATAACGAAGTGATACTTCTGGTGACTGCCATTATTACTTTGCGTGACATTTTAATAAAAAGCAAAGTTATGGAGGGATATAAACACCACCGCTGTGCAGTTCACTTATTTTTAGCCTCCCTCAAGCAAGCAGGCTCTGTTAAACTTTGCCACCAAATATAGGCAACAAGCAGCGAGAATGAGCCGGGTTTCATCATCAGACATGCTTGTTTACTGGACCAAGATTCCTGGAAAGAATGGAGGCAGGAGGGGAGGACACTGGTTCAATGTGCTACATCTACAGGGAAAAGTAAATGTGTCACATTATAGCGCTCACATTTCTGAGCAATGGAGTTATATTTTATGTTTTTCTATCCTATGACAATCTGAACAATGAATGTTGCTTGTTCTTCACTTAAAAGGAGATTTCCAAAAATTGTATGTAAGCCTCATATGTGCCTATACATCACGGTGAGGAAACCAATGGTCAGTCCAGATATTGTGGTCCATAAGGAACACATCCACCAAAGAGTCCTGCAGAGAACACAGGGGTTACTCTGCTACTGATCAGGTAAATCAGCGCCCCTTGATTGAGGGGTTGGGTTTGGTAATCCAACTGTGGGTAGGGCAAAAAAAAAAAGGGGGATGCAGCTGCAGTGAGTGGTCTTACATCAGCAAACAAGAACGTGAAGAGGAGATCACACAGATTTTTGTAATTATGGAGATTTTTAAAAGGAGGAAATCAAGGGAGAAAATGCTAGAATACATATATATATATATATATATATATATATATATATATATACACACACACACACACACACATACAGTACAGACCAAAAGTTTGGACACACTAACTGGGTGCAGCAGGCCTTCATGGTAAAATAGCTGCTAGGAAACCACTGCTAAGGACAGGCAACAAGCAGAAGAGACTTGTTTGGGCTAAAGAACACAAGGAATGGACATTAGACCAGTGGAAATCTGTGCTTTGGTTTGATGAGTGCAAATTTGAGATCTTTGAATCCAACCACCATGTCTTTGTAGAAAAGGTGAACGGATGGACTCTACATGCATGGTTCCCACCGTGAAGCATGGAGGAAGAGGTGTGATGGTGTGGGGGGGCTTTGCTGGTGACACTGTTGGGGATTTATTCAAAATTGAAGGCATACAGAACCAGCATGGCTACCACAGCATCTTGCAGCGGCGTGCTATTCCATCCGGTTTGCGTTTAGTTGGACCATAATTTATTTTTCAACAGGACACTGACCCCAAACACACCTCCAGGCTGTGTAAGGGCTATTTGACTAAGAAGGACAGTGATGGGGTGCTACGCCAGATGACCTGGCCTCCACAGTAACCAGACCTGAACCCAATCGAGATGGTTTGGGGTGAGCTGGACCGCAGAGTGAAGGCAAAAGGGCCAACAAGTGCTAAGCATCTCTGGGAACTCCTTCAAGACTGTTGGAAGACCATTTCCGGTGACTACCTCTTGAAGTTCATCAAGAGAATGCCAAGAGTGTGCAAAGCAGTAATCAAAGCAAAAGGTGGCTACTTTGCAGAACCTAGAATATAAGACATATTTTCAGTTGTTTCACACTTTTTTAAGTATTTAATTCCACATGTTTTAATTCATAGTTTTGATGCCTTCAATGTGAATCTACAATTTTCAGAGTCCTGAAAATAAAAGAAAACTCTTTGAATGAGGTGTGTCCAAACTTTTGGTCTGTACTGTATATGTATGTATATATATATATATATGCGCGTGTGTGCGCACGTGCGCATATTCCATGTGTTCAGAGTTTCTTTATAGAGGTTGTAAGACCAACTAATTTCACAAAAATGGCCCATGGATAAGTCCCAAACATTCAGAGGCTGCTCAAGCGTCTTTATTATGTCAGTCTGATTGCACTTTAAAAAGGTCCTCGCGGTGGTTGTTTTGACTCTCCCATGAAATAACCGGGTGCAAATTGTCTCACCTGTGAAACCTCCAATTTTTCATGGACCAGTGGATGAGACTAAGTTTTGGGTGGACGCCTCCACTCATTCCCAGCCAATGACCTGAAGGGACCCATCCTTGGAATGTTACATAAGGGCACTTTCACATTGCGTTCTCACCTACGTTCACTAGTCCAGTCGGTGCATCCGCCCGAACCCACCTAGACTAGGCTACGTTCGGTTGTCCGCCTGCAGAAAACGTATATGCCCTAAAATGGAGAAAAACACGTTTTCTGGGGAAGGGAGGGGGTTTGGACGGATGCCTCGACGGGTCCAGAGAACGTAGGTGAAAATGCAATATGAAAGTGCCCTTAGACGTTGTACATACCATATATTGGGACCAAAGAAGTGTGCAAAAACTTCTCGACTGTCCTACACAAGCAGAATAAGAGCCATTGAGCCCTTTACTACCCCTCCAAGTATTCCCCAAGTTGGCCACCAACTTTGAACTTATGATGGGACAGGGGTGGACCTGTGCAACCGCACAGGGTCCCAAGTGGTAAGGTGGCCCATTTTTACCTCCTAAACAGGTGGAATTGTGCATTATGATGAGATATTGGACTACAAAGGGTCCTTATAATGTTCTTGCACAGGGATCTCTTCTGTCTGCGTCCACCAGTGTGGTAGGAGATCACTATATGAGATTCGGCACCTACCATAAATTAAAATCTGAAGCACCACATCTGATGCTAATCAATGAGTCAATATCATGGAGGGGGGATTTCACAGTACTTGTTAGGACATTACGAGGCAGAACTGACAAATACGGAATGGGTGAGGAACTCCACAAAAACAGTGTCCGAATACATGAGTGTCCACGTAAACTGAGGGTATGGTGGAATACACAATGCTGAACCCTAGAGTTTTAAAATCATTGTAGTTTTCTACAGCACTGCTGGGGGGGGCACATATTTAGTGATAAGCTTTTTTAAAATATCTTTTGAAGAAATACCGATCGTACCTAATCTCCCAGGTCAAGGGCCAACACTGACAGCGTACATAATCGCTGCAGCCAATCAATAAGCTCATTTGTTGGCTGCAGCCAAAACACAGACTGGAGCAACGACGGGGGAACCGGCACCGAACTCCGTGAGGGAGAGTACTGCTTGTACTCGTATTTATTTATTTTTTACTAGAATTGTAGCACCCCTGAGGCTTCAGTCGTCACAAGTGTACTGCACCTCACTTAAGGTGTGACATTCATCTCGGGTCAATAGGGGGTTAATGACCGGTGTTTCCACATTTCACCTTACATACAGCTTAGGTACCTTCTCACTGGGGGCTGGACTAGGGTAGGCAGGGAGGTGGCCATCACGAGGCATGAGACTTTCCCGGTCACTAGGACAACCACCAACCACCTGGGGGGCGGGCACCACTTGGGGTAGAAGTAAGAGCAACTTTACACAATCTTCAGTCAAGTCAGGACTACAGTTCTGGCAACACACCACCACTTTCTTCCTTCACGGAGCCTGAGGCTTGGAGCGGGAAGCTCAGCCCGGGTTCCTCACTTCTAAAAGGGACATCCCTTGGGAAAGGACACTTTCAAATACCGGTGGCTACCTCTAACTTATCCGGGATCGTCTGGAGCCCATCACGGCGGAGACCGGCACCTCCCGGGCAACCTACAGACAGCGAGTAAAGACCTGGAACCGCAACTACTGTGTCAGTCCTTTATTGTCGGCGCCAACGGCCACTACAACCTCAATCATCCTCCCTGGGGCCTAGCTTCACCTGCGGGAAGCTGAACCATCCTAGCTGCGACACCATCCGCCCCAGAGGACAGCGACCGCATCGGCGGCTAATCCCTAGGTGCCGTCACGAGACAACTACTACTCCTCATCACCCATCATCTATTCCCCTTTTTATTGGGCACCTCGGGGCCACGAAACCGTGCAGGCCACCGCGACATCCCCTTACCACCACTGGCCCGGTGACGAGTATAAAGAAACCCCGGCGGCCTGTGGGGTGCTCCAGAATCCAAATGTTTGTGGACCACTTTTCTAAAAGTAAAAAGCCCCTTAATGGTGGCCACCCAATGGTTGTGAAATGGTTTGCAGCCTGTTGAGTTTTACTAGCATGTCGAGATTTTTGGTAACTTTTGGGGGGGGTTTTGTACCATTTTTGGGTTCATATAAAGAATTTAATGTTTTTTTCCACATTTGATGTACACGATTGCTGAAGTCCATGTTACCCACGTTTTAGGAAGAGAGCGCATTCGGCTGCTGGTGTATTTAGCTTGTAGAGGATTGTCTAGACTGGATACGACTGCGGCTGTGAGAAGGATTACGGATCTGTTTTCAACCTCAGGAAACAACTGGAAAACGTCTTTAGGGTAACGGAGATGGACAGATTAGGGAAAGTTGTTATTGAAGTCCAGATTGCCGATATATGTCCTGGATTTAGTAGGAACCCCTTGTACACGCCAAAGTGAGTGCAAACACATGTTTAACAGGATTAAACAAAGCAGAAAGAAAGCGCGTTCTGGACATCTGGAGGGCCTGTTTCCTGCAGGTTACCGGCAGTAATTGCATGCCTCGGAGATCGAGTCACAGCATGGTGTAATCACAATAATCTGCTATTGTGCTCCTACCTGGGCATGTCTCCTTATTAATGGCAATGGAAGGAGACATATGTATTGCTTTATCTCCTTTCTATAATAATGAGCATCAAATGCAATTACTCATCACCACAATCATATGAGAGCAATAAAGAACACATGGTGCCGGCTCATCGCGGGGTCACGGGGGCTGCCGCCAGCTTGAACGTATTAATGGAGCAAAATGTGAGAATTGGTATCCGAGGGCTCCCGAAGTTACAGCGTGGCTCCACTTTCACTGGGATTTACTCATGACATTTATAGTTCCCACAATTGTTCTTCTGTAATTATTGGCTTATGCCTGGGCCATCAATGTACAGTCACCAGTGTCCCGTCACAGCGGTGGGATAATTCGGCTATCTCCAGCAGTCCCATAGACCATGAATAGAGCAGTGGCCACCATTCTATTCAGGGATGGCTATGACCGAAATCTCACTTGTCACCTCTCAGAAGTCTTCAGACATGGCCAAAAGTTTTGAGATTGACAAGTTTTGGTTTTCTCACTTTGTGTTTTTAGATCTTTCAGTCGCGTATTTCTATGGTTGCCGAAGCCCAATTATTGCATTTTGTAAGTTTATAAACTTTTATTGACAAATTCTTCAAGTATAGGTAAAGACTCAAAATTTTCAGTGTTGACCCTCATTTTGTCAGACTTCTGCCCTTCACCCCAGGAGATTGATACAGGCCTTTCAGGCCAAATCCAGACTTATTCTTGTCTAATCGGTGTTTGGAGATGGTCACACTTTTTGTGAAATTGTTTGTCCTCCCGCTTTTTCATGATTGACCACAGGTTCAGTGGGATTGAGATCTGGGGAGTTTCCTGGCCGTGGACCCAAAACGTTAATGTTTTGTTCTTCGGGCCTACTAGTTATCACTTTTACCTTGTGTTCTGGTCTCCAGCACTATCAGCACATTAATGTCAGATGATGAGAGAAGTCGTTTTTGGAGGATGATTAGATCTTATTGCTAAAGGGGGCTTTACACGCTGCGATATCGCTAGCGAGCGTACCCGCCCCCGTCGTTTGTGCGTCACGGGCAAATCGCTGCCCATGGCGCACAACATCGCTAACACCAATCACACATACTTGCCTTCCTAGCGACGTCGCAGTGGCCGGCGAACAACCTCTTTGTTAAGGGGGAGGTTCATGTGGCGTCACAACGAAATCACACAGCGACCGATCAATAGAAGCTGAGGGGCGGAGACCAGCCGCATTAACAACACGCCCACCTTGTTGCCGGAGGACGCAGGTACGGTGTTCGTCGTTTCTGGGGTGTCACACGTAGCGATGTGTGCTGCCTCAGGAACAATGAACAACCTGCGTCCACAACAACCAATGAGATTTTGAAAATGAATGACGTGTCAACGATCAACGATTAGGTGAGTATTTTTCGTCGTTAACACTTACTCGGAGCTGTTACACGCAACGACGTCGCTAACGACACCGGATATGCGTCACGCATTCTGTGACCCCGACGACATATCGTTAGATATGTCGTTGCGTGTAAAGCCCCCTTTATTCTTGGATGAGGTCTTAGTCATAATTGTGAGTGAGCCCCTCCATGGATGAGAAGCCACCATATATGGTCTCAAGAAGAAGCTTTACTGTTGGCAGATACAGGACTCATGATAGGGCTCAGCTCTTCTTCTACGGACAATCATTCTTCCAGATGTTCCAGAAAGTCTGAAGGGGGCTTCAACAGAGTAAGTAACTTTACCAGAGTCCTCTGCACTAAAATCATGTACTATCTGCAGAATGGCAGTCTGTCCTTAATTGTCTTCCTGGAGAGAAGTGGATTCTTTGCTATCCTTCTTAAAGGGAACCTGTCACCAGATTTGGGGCCTACAAACTGCAACCACCACCAGTGGGCTCTTATATATACAGCATGTTAGAATCCTGTATAAAAGAGCCCAGGCCGCTGTGCAGAACGTAAAAATCACTTTATAATACTCACCTAAGGGGCGGTGCAGACTGGTCGGATGGGTGTCTCCAGTACCAGTGCCTCCTCTTTTGGCCATCTTTGTCCTCCTTCTTCTGAAGCCTGGGTGCATGACGCCTCCTACGACATCCACTCTAGCCGCCATTGAGGTCCTGCGCATGCGCACTGCAATGCTTTGATCTGCCCTGTTCAGGGCAGGTCAAAGTGCGCCTGCGCAGGACCTCGATGCCAGCCTGTGTGCATGACATAGTCTTCAGAAGAATGAGGACAAAGATGGCCGAAAAAGGAGGCACCGGTACCGGAGACACCCATCCGACTAGTCTGCACTGCAGACCTTAGGTGAGTATTAGAACGTGATTTTTACATTTTACACAGCGGCCTGGGCTCTTATATACAGCGTGTTAGAATGCAGTATATAACCGCCCACGGGTGGTGGCCGCAGCTTATAGGCCCCAAATCTGGTGACAGGTTCCCTTTAAAAGCAGGCCGACTTTTAAAAGCCTTGTCCTGCTTGCTGCCGTTCCTGAGCAAGCTCTGCACTAATATTGGACCAATCCCACAGCAGACTCCTCAGTAGGGGATGGTCCTGACACTTGGTCCTTTCTTGGCCTTCATCACATCAATTGAATCAGTCTCTTTAAGTGGGGCTTTTGTGGTTTAAATGACATTTTTGTGTACTCACCGTAAAATGTCTTTCTTGGAGCCTTTTATTGGGGGACACAGACAGTGGGTATTATGGTGTCTCCAGGGGAGGCATGACACTAGATTGATAAAGTGTTAGCTCCTCCCCCCACAGCATATACCCTAGCCAGGCAGGAAACTAGCTCAGTTTGGTGTAAAAGCAGTAGGAGAAGGACAACCAAAACCACAAGGGCGGGAGCTGTGCCCCCCAATGAAAGGCTCCAAGAAAGACATTTTACGGTGAGTACACAAAAATGTCATTTCCTTTCTCGCCTTTTCATTGGGGGACACAGACAGTGGGACGTCCCAAAACAGTCCCTGGGTGGGAACTGAACTATTAACAGTGTATAACATCAGACTAAGAGCTGACTGACAACTGCAACTGCAGTGAACACATATCAACACTGTCAAGAAACCGAGCAGTGGCCACTTATAAATGGGCCACTGCTGCCTGAAGGACTTGTCTTCCAAGAGCAGCATTCGCGAAGGCATGCGTATGTGCACTCTGTAGAATTTTGTAAACGTGTGCACACTGGACCAGGTAGCGGTCTTGCAAAGTTGGGCCGCCGAAGCCTGATGGCAGATAGCCCAGGAAGCACCCACTGCTCGCATAGAGTGGGCCCGCACAGATTGAGGGGGAACAACAAAACCTCATGCTTTGTATGCCTCACAGATGGCAGTCCTGATCCATCGAGAAATCGTGGATTTAGAAGCCTGGGTGCCCTTTTTGTGTCCTTCTGAAAGGACGAAAAGGGCATCGGATTTGTGCAACGGCGCTGTTATGGAGATGTAGATCCACAGAGCCCTAACAAGATCTAGAGTGTGAAGGGCTTTTTCAAAGGAGTGGACCGGGGCCAGACAGAATGATGGCAACACAATGTCTTCGTTCAAGTGGAAAAAAGATACGACCTTCGGAAGAAAGGCGGGGGAAGGCCGAAGGACCACCTTATCGTGATGGAATATCAGGTAAGGTGAGCGACAGGAAAGGGCCACCAGTTCGGACACTCGTCTGATAGAGGTAATGGCAACTAAAAAGGCAACCTTCCAAGAGAGACGTTGAAGAGAGATTTCTCTTAAAGGTTCGAAAGGAGGAAGCTGAAGAGCTCCGAGAACCAGATTCAGATCCCAGGGATCTAAGGGGTGGCGATAAGGAGGGACCAAATGCGCTACCCCTTGAAGAAAGGTACAGACCTGAGGGCGATAAGCCAGCTGCTTCTGGAAAAAAATTGACAAGGCAGAAACTTGACCTTTAAGGGTACTGAGGGCTAGTCCCGAGTCCAGACAGTCTTGCAGAAAGGCAAGCAAATCAGGGATTGAAAAAAACAAGGGGCGACCGGTGATGATGGTCACACCAGGAAAGATAGGTCTTCCAGGTCCTGTGATAGATACTGGCGGAGGAGGGCTTCCGAGCATTAAGCATGGTATGAACTACCTTAGAAGAAAGACATGACTTGGCTAGAATCAAGGATTCAAGCGCCACGCCGTCAAATGCAGCTGTGCTGTATTCTGGTGGAATATTGGACCTTTCGACAGAAGAACCGGGCGGTCGGGGAGACGCCAGGGAGTGTCGCTGAGAAGTTGGAGAAGCTCTGGGTACCAGGCTCTCCTGGGCCAGTCCGGGGCCACGAGGATCACGGGAATTCCCTCTGCCTTGATTTTCTTGATTACTCTCGGAATGAGAGGAAACAGAGGGAAGATGTAGGGCAGGCGAAACTGCGACCACGGGAAGACTAGAGCGTCAGAGCCGAGCGCTAGCGGGTCTCTGGACCGGGATATGAAGGGATGTACCTTGGCGTTCATCCGAGACGCCATGAGGTCCACATCTGGGAGTCCCCAACGAAGAGTGATCTGATGGAACACTTCATCGTGGAGGGACCATTCCCCTGCCGCTAAACCCTGACTGCTGAGAAAGTCTGCGGCCCAGTTGTGTACTCCCGGAATATGGACTGCTGAAATAATGGGAATGTGCATCTCTGCCCAAAGAAGAATCCTGGATACTTCTTTCATCGCTGCCCTGCTGCGAGTTCCTCCCTGACGGTTGATGTAAGCCACAGCCGTGGCATTGTCTGACTGGATCCGAACAGGGAGACCCAATAGCAAGGGCTGAAAGTTCTGAAGGGCCAAAAATATGGCTCTGATCTCTAGAACATTGATGTGAAGGAGGGAGACCAGCGTCCGTGAACAGTGTGGTGGAGAAACACTGCTCCCCAGCCTATGAGGCTGGCATCGGTCGTGACTACTTGCCAGTAGACAGGGCGGAAGGACTTCCCTTGAGATAGGGATACGACTTGAGTCCACCAGACGAGGGAGCTGAGCGCAGTCCGAGATAAGCGGACTGACCGGTCTAGAGAAGCTGGATTCTTGTCCCAGAAGGATAAAAGATCCAGTTGTAGAGGGCGCAGATGGAATTGGGCAAAGGACATGGCTTCCATGACTGCCACCATCTTGCCTAACACTCTCATCCCATTCCGAAGGGATGTGTGACGGCGGGAGCGAAGGGATTGGGCGGCCCGGAGGAGGGAAGACCTCTTGTCTTCTGGAAGAAAAACCCGGGACTGAGCCGTGTCTATCAGCATACCTAAAAAGGTGATGCGCTGACTAGGAATGAGGGATGACTTGTTGAAGTTGATAAGCCACCCTAGCCTTGACAGCGTGTCTAAGCATATCTGCACGCTTTCTGAGCAAACTTGAGGAGAGCTCCCCTTGACAAGTAGGTCGTCCAAATAGGGAACGACCAGAACGCCTCTGGGGTGCAAAATGGACATGACGGCCGCCATGACCTTTGTGAAGACCCGAGGCGCAGTGGCCAGTCCAAAGGGGAGGGCCCTGAATTGGTAATGACGGTGTCCTACGACAAAACGAAGGAACCGTTGATGGGATACACATATGGGAATGTGTAAATAAGCATCTTGAACATCTATGGAGGCTAGAAATTCTTCCGGTTCCATGGCGGCTAGCACTGCTCTCAATGACTCCATTCGGAAGGTCCGAATCCGTACGAATTTGTTCAGCCGTTTGAGGTCCAACATAGGACGGACAGAGCCATCTTTTTTGGGAACGACAAAAAGGTTTGAATAGAAACCTGTGCCGCGCTGTTCCAGGGGCACTGGAATGATAACGTTTGCTTTTTGTAACGAGGCTATGGCCTGAAATAAGGCATGTCTTTGCGTTTCGGACTTTGGGAGACGAGAACGCAGAAACCTGCTGGCAGGCAGGGAATGGAAATCGATCTTGTAACCTGAGGTGACGATTTCTCGAACCCAAGCATCGTGAGTGTGGTCTAGCCAGATATCCCGAAAAAGCAGAAGCCACCCTCCAACAGGAGTCGGATCTGAGGGATACCTGGTGTCATGTTGAGGGGGCCTGTGCAGGGCGAGGTCCCGTAGGTTTAGGTTGTTTGAAGTGGGAACGCCAAGAAGAGCCCCTTGAGGGGCCGGATCCTCGATCTGAGCGTTGGGACGATCCTTGTAATGAAGGTTTTTGGGAGACAGGCCGACAGGACTGCCTGCGCCAAGATGATTTTTTAAAATTCGTGGATACAGGCCGCTTTTGTGGTAGAATGGTACTTTTACCACCCGTCGTCTCAGATATGGGTTTGTCCAAGGATTCTCCAAACAGACGAAGACCATGGAAGGGGAGTGTGGACAGGGATTTCTTGGAGGCACTGTCTGCGTTCCATATCTTTAGCCACAGGACTCTTCGGGCAAAAACAGCATTGGCTGCCATTAGGGCTGATAAACTAGCTGCATCTAGGGAGCCTTGAAGAAAATAATTAGAGGCTAGAGAGAACAAATCAAGGATCTCAAAAGCCTCTGGAGGAATATTACAAGAGCGAAGCATACTGCGTAGGTTCTTACTCCACACACCCATAGCTCTCGCGACCCATGTCAAGGCAAACAGGGGGCGAAGAGAGAAGCCGGAAGCCTGGAAAATAGACTTGACCGCTGCATCAGCTGCGCGGTCGGACGAGTCCTTGAGAGACGCGCTGTCTGAAACGGACATAACCGTGTGTTTAGCCAGCCTGGATACTGGCGGGTCCACAACGGGGGGTACTGACCAGGTGTTAACCATTTCAGATGGAAAAAGATAAGCCAATGAAGTTAAAGGTTTTTTATTAAACCTTCTATCAGGGTGATCCCACCGTTTAGACACGATTTGCCGAAAAACCGGATCCTGGGCAAAGGACTTAGGAGGTTTCTTGGCCCGCTTGATTGCCGACTGAGAAGTCGGGTCCGGAGGCTGATCAGAAATCGACAAAGAGTGATTGACAGCCGAAATTAGTGTCTTCTATATGCCTAGACTCGGAAGGGACATATGATCAGAGTCAGAGTCTTGGGAATCGTGACTGCTAAAAGTCACAGAGCCTGGATCGGGCTGACTATCGTCCGAGTCGGAAGAGGCATAGAGGTCGCAATGGCGCCTCCTGGAAGCAGCCTTTTTACGTTCTGGGGAAGAAGGGCCAGACGAAGCAGGCGGGCTCCTCTGAAGGAGCTGAGCCGGGGGAAGGCTGCCTGAGGTTTGGGATATCTGAGTGACAAGGTCATCTATCCTTTTAGACATTAGAAGAGCCCATGCAGGAAGAACGTCATCAGACGGGGGTGCTGCCTGGCCGGTGGCCGGGGCAGAATCCAAAACCTGCGCGGCCTCCTGGTCCGGCAACTGGGTCTGTTGTGACACCGTAGTAGGGGCAGCCCCCCGGCATAGTGGATAGCTTCGGCCATTAGAAAACGAGCATCCACAGGTGGTACAATCATAGAACAGGTCCGTAGAGGACGCCTGGGAATGTTTATCACCCTTGCGGTTATGCAAGTCAGCAACAGAGTCCTACAGCCCTATATAGGGATATGTCGCTGTCAGTATGAGTTAGGATCCACTAGCAGTATTATAAAGTGACTGCTATGCACAGCCGGTATATACCGATAGCAAAATGGCATATACTGTCAAACAGTCGGCATATACCTGCAGGCAGAGCCAGTATATACCGCTAGTAGCTGATATACACCGCTATCCAGCAGGCGCACACCGCTAGAGAGACAGCGATCTACCGCTGAGCAGAGCGGTATATAGTGCTCCAGAAGTGCAGAGCCAAGGAGGCAATCTCACCCAAGTCTACTCCCCACGTGGAAAATGGCGTCCAGTGTTCCTGGCAGCCTGGAGGAGAGAGACGGCCCCCGGAGACTGATTGGTCTCAGGGCTGGGACTAAGCGTGACGGACAATCGGAAAGGAGCTGCTCCTGAGTGAGGGAGCGGCTTCCAGAGCAGTGAGAGAGGGCGTTGCTAGAATGCAGGCCGAAGCCGGGGGCTAAATTAATGATGCTCCCCGGGATCACGGCCTGCATCGCCCCACCGGCGCCTTTCCAGGCGGCGGTTTGGATGCAGGGGACAGATGACTCGTCGTCTCCCGACCTGCTCCTGGCTCCGTCTGAAGACGCGTCGGTGATGGATGAAGCAGGTCCTCGGCTCTACTTAGCCCTCTGGAGCTACCTTGGTGTGAGGTGCTTCCAGGGAGCCTGGAGGGGTACGCAGACCTGACCACTTGGGTGCGAGGGAAGACTGATAGCTTGTGCACGCCAGGTTTCCTCTGCCCGTACACGGGGGAGAACAGGGGTGGCAGGCACCCTGGTATTGCCCCATATCAAAAACAGAATGAAGAAAAAACAAAATAAGCTGGCCTGAGGCACCTGGCAGGGCAAGGCCAGACATGTCAGCCTCCCTGCTGACACTAGAAAAAACAGAGCTAGTTTCCTGCCTAGCTATGGTATATGCTGTGGGGGGAGGAGCTAACACTTTTTCAATCTAGTGTCACGCCTCCCCTGGAGACACCATAATACCCACTGTCTGTGTCCCCCAATGAAAAGGCGAGAAAGGAATTAATTTACATGGCATGAAAAAAATTTGCAATTTTTTTCCAATTCATCTGATCCCACTTCATAACAATCTAGAGTTAATGTATCTTCCTACGATAAAAACTGAAGAAGTAAACTTTGTGAAAACCAAAACTTGAGTCGGTTCCAAAACTTTTAGATATGACTATACAGCCCTAAAAATCAAGGCGTCAGTGGTGTCCGCAAATTGCAGATGCGACTGGCTCCGTGTGCTCGTCTATCAATCAGATATTGAAGCTGCCTCTACATTGCAGGCATTACTATGGTCTGTAAAGTGGACCACAATAGTGCATACTCCCATTTTTATTCTTTTTTTTTCCACTGGACAATCTTGGCCTTTAGACAAGTGTTTGTTTTGCAGAAGCCAAAAAAAAGTTTTGTATTTTTTTTTCCTTGTGGGCAATACTGTATGAGACTTGTTTTTCCTATTCGAGAAGTTGTCAGCATTTTTTTTTGGGACATATCATTGAAGTTTTTGTTTTCTGCGCAATTACTTTCTGCTTTTTTTAATATAGCCTGTGTAAATTTATTCTATGGGTCAGTACCATCATGGAGATACAAAATTTAAAAAGTGATTTTAGTTTTCAGGCTTGTTTTATGTGGGGAAAAAAATATTTAATAAAAATTGTGTCACTACATTGATGGTGTACAGAACATCTATTTTTTTTTTTTTTTTTTAAGATGCAATGGAAATAAAAAAAAAAAACGTTAGTAATTATCCTTCCGGTTACAGCAAGTTTTCATTCTTGAACTATTTTCAACTATTGTTATTTTCCTCCCCTTCATCCAAGTGTCCCAACTTTTTTCATTTTATCCGTAGACATAGCCGCATGAGGGCTTGTTTGTTTTTGCAGGATAAGTTGTAAGCGTTCAATGTCATCGCTCAGTTTACTGTATAATGTACAGAAAAAGAGGAAAAAATTGTAAGTGGGGTGAAACAGAGAAAAAAAAAATACCCAACTATGTATTTAACCCTAGAACGCGCAAGCAATTCAATCTACCACAGAAAACAAATGGGGCATTCCAATCAGACTTGGCTGCTTCTGTACATTCTATAAACTAGAAAAGAGCGTCGGGTAGATGATTTTTTTTTCTAAAGTCCTTCAGCTCGTTCTCAAGCTATAGCAATTTGATGGATGAACACACTGTAGGAACATTGATCTTGTCCTAGAGTTTAGATAGGTCCACCAAGGTCTTCTCTGCCTAGATAGGTGCACCAAGGTCTTCTCTGCCTAGATAGCTCCACCAAGGTCTTCTCTGCCTAGATAGGTCCACCAAGGTCTTCTCTGCCTAGATAGGTCCACCAAGGTCTTCTCTGCCTAGATAGGTCCACCAAGGTCTTCTCTGCCTAGATAGCTCCACCAAGGTCTTCTCTGCCTAGATAGGTCCACCAAGGTCTTCTCTGCCTAGATAGGTCCACCAAGGTCTTCTCTGCCTAGATAGGTGCACCAAGGTCTTCTCTGCCTAGATAGGTCCACCAAGGTCTTCTCTGCCTAGATAGGTCCACCAAGGTCTTCTCTGCCTAGATAGGTGCACCAAGGTCTTCTCTGCCTAGATAGGTGCACCAAGGTCTTCTCTGCCTAGATAGGTCCACCAAGGTCTTCTCTGCCTAGATAGGTCCACCAAGGTCTTCTCTGCCTAGATAGGTCCATCAGGGTCTTCACCGCAATTTTCTTCATAATATCAAGCCACCTTGTTCCTTCTATTCTTCTGACCATGATGTCCTTCTCCAATGATTGCTCTCTTCGTATGATGTGTCCAAAGTAGGCAAGTCGTAGTTTGGTGATCCTTGCTTTGAGTGACCTGTTTGGGTAGATGAACAGACATCTCCATTTAGTCTCTGACGGAATATAAGGGCTACACTGGGGGATGGGATGTCAGAAGATCACAGTTCTCCAGGTAGGTAGAAGTCCCATAGGTGTGACCAGACTTATCAGGTCTTCACGTTATTCCCTGCAAATATCCTATTCGTGTCTTTGTCATCCGATTTACAAAGCACAGTACACGGCTTGTTGTGTATTATATAAACCCTTCTTCACCTTCCTGTTCAGCCGCAGGTTATTTTTATTCCATGAATGGACGTACTCATACAATATATTTTATGTTCTTGTATCAGAAAAGAGCAATAGTCATATATTATGTATCTGATTTTACGATGTATGTTTGGCTGGTAGACAGGAGTTTTGTAACCTGAGGAACGTGCAGTGTAAAGCGTATCATTGTACGAGAGGCTGGAGAACGCAGCATATTCCCGTATACCACATGACTGGCAGTATAAAATGTTCTATATGCTGAGTATAAAGCGAGACAAGTCAGACGTACATCATAAAAAAAAACGTGACAGCACAAAGGTGCAGTAAAGCAGAGGACGGATGGCAAGGAGACCGTATTGACATGACACAAATTTTTGGAGACCTGATCTTGTGTTCATTAATTTCTTGTCTTAAAGAACAAGTCATCTTTTTTGGTAAACTGGTAAAATATTTTGCCATCAAAAGAAATAGATTTACCTACATGGCTCTCACTGGAAATTAAGTTACTGGCAGTGAAATAGTCTTTAGGTCTCTCTGTAAATGGTCACGGCACAGATAGTACTGCCCCTTGTCTCTTCCTCTAAATAGTATTGGAACAGATAGAGGAAGAGACAAGAAGGCAGTACTATCTGTTGCAATACTATTTAGAGGAAGAGACAAAGAGGAAGTACTATTTGTGTCAATGCTACTTAGTGGAAGAGACAAGGAGGCAGTACTATCTGTGTCAATACTATTTAGCGAAAGAGATAAGGAGGCAGTACTATCTGTGCCAATACTATTTAGTGGAAGAGACAAGAGGCTGTACTATCTGTGCCATTACTATTTAGCGGAAGAGACAAGGATGCAGTACTATCAGTTTCAATACTACTTAAAAGGAAGAGACAAGGAGGCAGTACTAAGATGTATTGAATCGGATAGTACTGCATCCTTATCTCTTCCGCTAAATGGTATTGGAACAGATAGTACTGCATTCTTGTCTCTTCCTCTATCTGTGCGAATATTACTTAGAGGAAGAAACAAGAAGGCAGTACTATGTGTGAATCCTATTTAGCGGAAGAGACAAGGAGGCAGTACTATCTCTGCCAATACTATTGAGTGTAAGAGACAAGGATGCAGTACTATCCGTTTCAATACTACTAAGAGGAAGAGACAAGGAGGCAGTACTAAGATTTATTGAATCGGATAGTACTGCATCCTTGTCTCTTCCGCTAAATAGTATTGGCACAGATAGTACTGCCTCCTTGTCTCTTCCTTTAAACAGTATTGACACAGATAGTACTGTCTCCTTGTCAAGACTGCCAACACAGGTAGTACTGCTTCCCTTTCTCTTCCTCTGAACAGTATTGGCAGAGATAGCGCTATTTACAGGGAGGCAGAATTAACACAGATAGTAGTGCTTTCCTGTCTCTCAGAAAATAGTGTTGGCACAGATACTGAATCCTTGTATAAATATTGTTGGCATAGACAGTGTCTCTTCCATTGCTTTCCCTATAAATAGGGTTGGCGTAGATTGCACTACATTTTGTTTCTATGTAAATGATGTTAGTACAGAAAGTACAGGCTCCGTATATAAAGTGTTGGCAAAAGATCACACTGGCTCCTTATCTTTCCCTGGAAATGGTTTTGGCACAGATAGTACTACAGTTCTATCTTTCCATGTAAATTATATAAATATAGAAAGTACATACCGTAGTACTATTTTGTTAGGATTCCATGTAAATGATAGAGAATACACCGACACCCTGTAAATTGTAGTTTAAATTAAATGTATTTTTAGGGAAATACAACTGAAATGTTATTCTTTATGTACTGTTAAAGGGGTGGTTCACCGATATTTTTTATTGTCTAGTTCGATATTATATTGAGAAACAATGTTTCTCTCAAATACCTTGTGTTGGCAATAGTGCGTGTGAGAGGCGCTATTGCAGACCGCTGTTCCCCGCTCCGGTGACGTCACGTCAAGTTCCGCACACGTGACATCCCTGCGGCTGGCTGCAGTCTTCCTGACTCACTGAGCTGTGGGCGGTGTTTCACCGCTTGTCATAGCGCAGCGCGTCTACTGCTTGCAGAGTTCTGCTGTGAGGGAAGAGGGAGCAGATGGGCTGTGATGAGCGGTGCAACACTGCCCACAGTTCAGTGAGAGTCAGGAAGATTCCAGGGGGCCGCAAGGATGGGATGTGTGCGGAACTTGACGTGACGTCACCGGAGCGGGGAACAGTGATCTGCAATAGCGCCTCTCACAGGCACTATTGCCAACATAAGGTATTTGAGAGAAACATTGTTTCTCAATATATTGTCGAACTAGA
This sequence comes from Anomaloglossus baeobatrachus, assembly GCF_048569485.1. Lineage (NCBI taxonomy): Eukaryota > Metazoa > Chordata > Amphibia > Anura > Aromobatidae > Anomaloglossus > Anomaloglossus baeobatrachus. The sequence goes on from NC_134358.1 coordinate 42,289,768, forward strand.
CAATAAAAATATGGGTGAACCACCTCTTTAAGTTTGTGTGTGTGTGTGTGTGAGAGAGAGGGGTGGTACTGCGACCGTGTGTGTGTGTGTGTGTGTGTGTGTGTGTGTGTGTGTGTGTGTGTGTGTGTGTGAGTGAGTGAGTGGAATGGCGAGGGACCTGACAGTGACGCAGATCTCTGTGTGAGAGTCCATCCACCATCGGCACTTGCCAGCTGTAATTGTTTGGGGTCAGATGAGTGCGATTTTTTTGGGGGGGTGCTATCTGCTTTCTTTTGGGGCTCTCTTCTCTCATTTGGGGGTGTCTGCTTTCTTTAATGAAGAACCCTGTTGCATTATTTTAACTGTTTTTAGCTGCTTGGACACTACTTTATTGAACTGCAAGTAGGGCTTCTTTTTGGAATAGGGCTTATACTTTTAGCATTCTCCAAAAAGACAGAATATTCCTGCAAGGGTTTATTTTTGGGGTAGGTCTTATTTTCGAGGGAAACATAGTAGTGCTGGCATAGATAGTACTGCATCCCTGTTTCTCAGCCTAACAGGTTAAGTTATTGAGTTTTACTGTATAGTTTATTTTTACATAAACTGAGAACTCCATAAGAATACAGGGTGGGATGGTCAGTGGGGTCATTTTTTTTTTTTTTCCGTATTTGAAGGGAAATATATTATTGATTGCAGGAATCAGTAGAACACTTTGGTGATCTTGACAAAAACAATTAAAGCCAAGCATGTTATTGTATTGGGATGTGGACAGGCTCGGCCGTTATTTTATCGTGTGCGGGGTCCTCCTGTAACGCCTGCCTGGATCAACAGACTCAGATGGGCTGTAATGGACAGACTGGGGGGGAAACCCCTCACCAAGCAGGACCCCCAGAACCCTGAAACCCTTTAACCCCTATACAGGGATTTGGAATTACACAGGGCCCTGGAGATCACTACCTGTGGAAGGCTGCAGTCTGAGAGAGTAGTCGTCAGGCAGGGTCAAACCGGGAATAGCAGAACAGGGACAGAATCGGCAGGCAAAGGCGTAAACAGAAAACGTAGCAGTGGTCAGATCTGGGTCGGGCAGCGAGATACAAAAACAGCAGGCAGAAGGGTAGTCAGGAAACACGCAGAAATCACAGGAATCACAGCACATGAGCCAGGAGTACAGAACTATCTCTGGCAGAGGTCAGCAGACAGGAGGGGGAATAAGAAGGGTGTGGTGTCTTCCCATTGGCTGTAGCTGAACGCTGGCAACTTCAGCTGGAAGACACACGCCACCCACAGTCAGCCAGCGGTACTGCAGATCCCAAGATAACCAAGCCCAGTAGATGATCGGAGCCTGCGCCCACCGGTGCCGCTGGCATCGACTCCTCTCCCATCACCATCCACGGCAGAAACACGGCGTCGCCTGGCGATCGGAGCAGAAGTCGCTGGAACAGACTCCGGCGGTGACGTAACACCTCCCGACTCTCCCCCAACAGATCATGTTTGGTATAAAGGATTCGTTTAACTGGTGAGATAAGTTGCCGGCATCGGCTTTCTTGTAGACAACCCTGGAGTGGGCACTACTGTGTATGGAGGAATCGGGAGAGGCAGCTAAAGCCCGAACAATTGTCCAAAAATTATCCATTATTATCAAATTTAAAGGTCTATCTTCTTGGGCACCAATAATGGTTGGAAATTAACCCAATCAAGGTTTACATTGCTGAATATAAATATGTGATCTGCGAAGGTCAGACTCAACAGTTATCAAAAATAATAACTGGCATAGCGCCATCCATATCCGTTGTGGCTGTGTCTGGTACTGCAAGTGAACTTGGTGCCGTAGATTTCATAATACATGCAAATCGCTGACTTTGTGCACGTAACCCGAATACATATTTTATCGTAATATTATTCCAATCACTGTATTTAAAAGGTAAAGTAGGAGTCCCCTGCTGGTTGTGGATGAGGCGAGGCTTCCCATCCTTATGAAAAAATGTCAGAAAAACAACATTCTTTAAAAAAAAAACCAAACAAATCATCATCTGGTGAATCTGCTTGGATTTCTTACACTGACATTAACACATGTTCTCGCAACGGCTAATTTGCAAAATCTGTGGTGAAATATTAAAGACATGCAGGATTTTTTTTTTTTTCTTGACATCATCTGTCAGGGGGTTAAAATTCCTCCATGCACATTAGATCATTGAACAAGCCCCCCAATATCTAAAAATAATCTTTGTAATTGGTTTCCATTAAAAATATTACACCCTCTGCCTTCTACAGGTTACACCGTTTATTCCTGACTGCAGAATTAGTTAACTGAGGATCTGTCAGTGAGCTCAAAGAGTTAACTCATTGAGCTCACTGACAGATCCTCAGGTAACTCATTGAGCTCACTGAAAAATCCTCAGGTAACTCATTGAGCTCACTGACAGATCTTCAGGTAACTCATTGAGCTCACTGACAAATCCTCAGGTAACTCATTGAGCTCACTGAAAGATCCTCAGTTAACTCATTGAGCTCACTTGAAAAATCCTCAGTTAACTGAGGACCTTTCAGTGAGCTCAATGAGTTACCTGAGCATCTGTTAGTGAGCTCAATGAGTTACCTGAGGATCTGTTTAGTGAGCTCAATGAGTTAACTAAGAAACTTTCAGTCAAAGAACTGTGGACCGCCCACAAAATCAGCTTGCGGCAGACCACACCCAGTAGAACATGAGCCGTACGCTTCACAGAAGACCGGTGAGCTGATTTTGTGGGCGGTCTGCAGGTCTGTTATGACCGCGTGCTCTCCCGCGGTCACAACGAGAGCGAGGATGCGAGGGCGTATGCGTATACCACAGTCCGCTGAAAGAAGACAGTGTTCACAAAGATGGTGCTGGAGAAAGCGCTATGTGCAAGCGCCAACTCCGACGCCATCTTAGTCAAGAGCAATACTTCCAAATGATAGTGTGCAATTGCCAGAATTAACATGTATGACGACGACAGGGGGAGGAAGGCCAGGCAGGCAGGGGCAGGAATGGATAGCAAGACCCGACCCACATATGCCTTTCCTGCTGCATCTGTCAATCAAAAAGCAGTGCATTGCTCTAACTTTATTTGTACATATTTCCAAAATAAACCCTCCAATCTCATAACAGAAGGTATGGTTATATTCAGCATCCTAGGGTCAGTATAGAACTGCCCGTACTTTATACAGTGTGTCCACCCATATCCTGTCCACCGCCCTTAACTTGAGAACGGCGGCAGCTATAGGCATAGAAGTGGTGTCTAGGTATAGTAAAGTAGCCATGAAACCACCTATAGCGCCACCTGGTGGAAAACAACGTTAGCATTTTTATCTCGAAAACGGAATGAGAGAGAAAAAAAGTGAATTACAAAGTTACAGGGTATCATCAATTCAATACGAATCGACTCCTCCTTGCATACAGAAATGCTATGATATGAAACCCATGACCTCCCCCCAAAACATTGAATGCTGGTCACACATATGGCGCCCAGTCAGCTGCAATGCATATCTGGACTCTGCACAGCATACTGTATCTTGCTGCACGTTGTGCAATATGGTAGGTGACACGTTTGCACAAGCATCTGTGATACGTCATCGTAGGTCCTGCAATGTTGGTGGAGGGGTCGCATACACCTGCTGTTTGATGTGATCTCACAGAAAGAAGTCCAATGGGGTCGGGTCAGGTGAGCGGAGGCCACTCCACACAGCCACCATACCCAATGACTTGTAGGAAGGTCTCCATGAGGTATCGCTTCCCGTCCGCAGCCTTGTGAGTTTTACACGTTCTAATCATAGCATTTCTGTATGCAAGGTGTCGATTCGTATTGAATTGATGATGCCCTACAACTTTGTAATTCATTTTTTTTTCTCTATCTCGTTCCGTTTTCGAGATAAGAATGCTAACTCCGTTGTTTTCCACCAGGTGGCGCTATAGGTGGTTTCATTGCGTAGCACATGGATACTTTACTATACCTAGACACCACTTCTATGCCTATAGCTGCCGCCGCTCTCAAGTTAATGGCGGTGGACAGGATATGGGTGGACGCACTGTATATGAAAATCCTGCTGGTTGGCTCCCTTTAAAGTAGGTACAAAGTTTTGAAAAGTTACAAAATTTAGGTGCAACTTGGAGTTTTGCAACTTCTTGACGAGCTGTGTTGTTTCGAAGGCAAGAACTCTTACTCCAGTACCTGATCGGAGTGGGATTTGTAGTGTAGCGCACCCCTCATCAGGAGCGTCTGACTCCAACGTGCCGTGTGAACAACACTGGTCTTAATGAATCGGGCCCAATAAGTGATGACATTAGCCAAGAAGGCCATTTACCGTGCTCCCTTCCTATATAGCAGAATTGTAATATTTAATTTCTGGTGTAAAAAGGTGCAGAAATAAGTTTAAAAATAAGTAACATTGCTAATTTTACTCAGAATTAATCGACCTTTGTGCGACACAAAAAAACACCAATGAATACCCAAAGACAAAAAAAGTGACAAATACAAAGCCTGAAATAAGGAATGGGCCCTTATGTTATTACCTGTCACTGTTTAGCATTCGATCGCGCTCCCTTATCTATAGATTGTACACTACCAGGTGACATGGTTTATGTCTAAATTAACACCTGTCGGCTCATTTCACCTGTTTTAGCCCTCAGCACCGCATGGAATAAACACAAGATACTATTATGGCAGCAGAGCGGGTCTTATTGTTCTTCGAGACTCAATTGTTCCATTGATAGATAGACGCTGCTGTCCGGCTGCCAAAGACAAAAGGTGTGGAGCAATAACGCACAACAGTCCGCCCTTTATTTTGTGTTAGAAGTGGAAACAGATGTGGTGTGAGCAAAGCTAAACACTGCAGGTTATGTCATCACCGGCCAAATACGTCTGACATAACGTGGCACCGGGGAGGGGCAGTGCCGGGAAGGCCCGTACAATGTGCTTAATCCCGTGTGTACGGCAGATCACCGCGATCTGGCCCTGATGCACCCACTGCACACCCAGGTTCCAAAAGTCAAAACATTAAAGTTGATTGCACGCAAAAGAAGGTTGAGTTAATAGAGGAGGGTAGAAAGCAGTTACAAAAGAGTGGAGGACCCGGCACATTGATGCTGTGCAGAACGTCCACTGGTGGTCATCAGAGCTGTGCAATACTTCTTATCTCCTGCGGGGGAGCTGCAGGGATATCGATCACTTGCTCTGTTTCCCCATCGATCACAGCTGATTGTTCGGGATCCTAGAAAGAGATCTGTGATCTGCTTACCTTCGAGGAGTAACCCAAAAAGGGCAATTCCCTAAATTTGACATATTTGGGGACTCATTAATTAATTAGATTTTTTTTCTGCAGTAATTTTCTAGTATTCTCTTGAGTTTTAGGTGCTACTCTACCTAAAATAAAATTACATTGTTTGATCTAAACCATGTGATAACATTTTGATATTGCCTGTACTGGACGTCTGATAAGTGTCATGCCCTGCATTGTAATAGTCATTTTCATTAGTTTAAGAGAACAAATAACATTTTCAGGATGACCCTATATGCCCTCTGACCTTTTTAGGTGACCTTAATGTGACCTTCTCTAACCTTGTGATTGCACATGTCCAACTGTTCAATGTTTCAGGACTTTTTGCACAACTTGCTGTTCTCTAACAAGTAGCTTAATGGCAAAATTCACATCAGGTGTTTGATCCATGAATCACCCAATGGATCAATTAGAATTGGTATTAAACCGTCCTCCTCATCATGCTGTTTACATTTTCACATCATGAGACCAAGACAACACCTAAGAATTGATCTACCGTACCATTGTGAGGCTTCAAGCTGACTTTCTCAGAGGGAGGTGGTTACTGAGCTTAGAGTGTCACCAGCAGGTTGTACAGAGATACAGAGAGACTGGAAGAGTCACAGAAAGGCAGAGAAGTGGACGTCCTCTGGCCACATCCCACACAGATGACTGCTTCATTGTGAACAACGCCCTTCAGAATCGGATAATGAATGTCACACCACCCCAGGCACATTTAAGGGAGGTGAGAGGCCTCCAAGTGTCATGTCAGACCATTCAAAACCATTTACATCAGTGTGGTCTGTGTGCTAGAGAACCTTCAAGGGTCCCTGACCACACCACCATTCACAGGCGTCATGTACGCTGGACGAGAGACCAGTTGGCCTCAGTGCTGTTCTCTGATGAAAGCAGATTCACGCTGAGCAGAAATGATGGCTGCCGACGATATTGGGATGTCAAGGAGAGCGCCAAGTGTCAGCCACTGCTGTCACCAGACGAGCCTTTGGTGGTGGTGGTGGAGTTACAGTGTGGGCCGGTGTGTCTAGTCACTACAGAACAGTCCTAAACCGTGTGACTGATACAGTGCAGCCCCTACTATTGGAATAACACCATTAATCCAGTCATTGTGCCTCTGCATGAGCTACACCGGCCTAAGGTCATCTTCATGGACGACAATGCTGACGCATACTGCTACTCACCCCAAATTACACCGATCATTGGTGGTCCCAGCATAGGGACATTGAGCAGCTTTTTGGCAAGGAACAATTGCAAATTTTCTCTATTGAAAATAGAGAACGCTATTACAGCTCTAGTTTAACGCGTTTTAGGCATCTTCTGGTGCAGAGGATATAACCCATGGAATAAACCCATGACTGGGAGTGAAGGATCAGTGCATGACCTTCCCAATAATCAATCTATGGTACGGGCCTGAGGGCTCGAGGCTGTTTGCTTTCTCAGCAGCTGTATTAATAGTTTTCCATGTGCAGTCTCTGACGTTCTTCAGTAAAGATCCTGACATTGATTATTTTACTTCTATTCTCATCCTGTGTATACGGAAGAGCAGCAGAATATCCGGCTGTGTCCCGTGTTCTCAGAGATATTGCAGAGCCCGCACAGAGCGTAGAGTTTGAGAAAAACAAAAAAAGGGCATATATTCGATCTCAGCCCATTTATCATCATATACTAATATTAGCAACGATAACAGAGGCTTTTCCTTAGGGTAGTGCCCTGGTCGGCAGCAAGAGAACCTTACTGGGGTGGAGGTCACTAGTCTCCCGTCACAGCCCAGTAGATGGGAATGGGCACCAATCTACAACCCAAATCACATGGGTGGAACAGGCTTCATAGAAAGCGATATTCACAGTGGCACAGAGACCCATATCACACCATTATATACTGCATATTAATCATAGCCGAGGCCCATAACACCCATAGACATCTTTAAGATGTGAGCGAAATACACTCCTTCAATGCCATTGGTACTCCAAATTAGCAAACGTTTACTAGCGCTTTGGGAAATCAATACAGTGCACACGCTTTGTGGTGTACTGAAAGCTTTTGCTTCATTACATCATGTGACCAGTTTATATAGTATCCCAAACAAAGAAATAACTCCTTAGAACTATGCACCAATAAGAGCCATCATTTTACCAGTTTATATAGTATCCCAAACAAAGAAATAACTCCTCAGAACTATGCACCAATAAGAGCCACAAGGGGTGTGTATACAAATGTGAACCTTCCCCGCCCATCAGTGGTAGCTGAGCCCTATGACATCATTCAGTTGTAAGAAAAGATGGCTTCTACGTATAAGAACAAAGCGGATTGCATTCTCTCACAAAGACGACTTGTCACTTGCTATAAATATGTATTTTTCTTATCTGGTATAAATGCTGATGTTCTTCTGAATCCAGTGTTGTTTTTCTTTTGTTCCTGGTTCCCTCCGTTTCTAAGATATTGCCCATCGTTTCCATGTATGTAAATCTAGTCTTGTTAGCTAAGTGGGTGTGATCATGAGGACTATGCCCACTTGGCAAAAAAATAAACAAACTTGATTTACACACATTCATGAGAGGACCATAAATCAGGAACGGAAAGGTGCAGAAACAAAATAAAAGTCCGCAAGGTTCTGAAAAACAGCGGAACAACACAAGGTATTGCAAGTGAATGTTACCAGTCACTAGGTTAAAAGCGTCTATTTTTTATCTTCTGTTATTCCCATTGTTCCCCTGAGTATTCAGTTTTTTATTATTTTAAAATCCGCCATACGGTTCCAGAGATATCGGCCTTTTTATTTATTGCTAATATTTATGGTCTTTACCAACTGGGCGGCGCTCAAAGGATCCTCTTGGGCGTGTCTTTAAGTTGCTCTGTATTCTTGCCCTTCAAGTACCGCCCCCTCGGAAGAGACCACAAAAATCAGCACTAAATGAAAAGGCTGATATCTCTATAACCGTATGGCGGATTTTTAAAAAACAAAAAGTGGAAAACTCAGGAGAACATTGGGTATTAAAAAGGAGTAAAAATTGGCAACTTTTAATCTGATGACCGATCCTCTTTAAGTCCATCACTGCACTTTGTAAGTTCTGTCTCTTTTTGAAAGGTTTCCACGGATAAAATAGAAGTAGTATTTGTTGAGTTTTTGATGCTGCAGAATTTTTGCACCAATTCTGGACCCTAATTACTTGCATATATATGGGCGTGTTTTGTTACATGAGTCTGTGACGCATGCGTTTTTCTCTCAATAAAGTTGGTTCAAACACAGGTAGCAGAGCAAACAGGAAGTTATCCAAAGCAAAGAGACAAGTTTATTATTACAGATTATAGTGGTAGTATAAAATCATGCATAATTGTAGCCTTCACCATCTCATAAGTATAACCACCCACGTTCCAATACACATAAAACACACATATACACACTGAAGAAATAAAACAAGATACAGCTAGATAGATGACAGAAATATATTAGAATATATAGAGAGACAGATAATCTGCAGATATCCAATTTCCCGCCCCCCCCCCTACATATTATACACTTGTACCGTTTAGTACCTTTCATATGGTACTAAGAGATTTTTAGTCTGGTTGAACCTAATAAGAAAAAGAAATAACTTAAAAAAATAACATAGGGTTCCCCTATTTTTGATAACCAGAAAAGGTAAAGCAGACAGCTGGGGGCTGGTATTATCAGGCTGGGAAGGCCCATGGTTATTGGGCGCTTCCCAGCCTAAAAATAGTAGGTAGTCTAGAAGTGGCGCATCACATAAGCCCTTCCTGATTGGCCTGCTGTTGTGGCAATTAGGGTAATGGTTTTTTGAATTGATGTCAACTGTATAGTGTCAGCTGCCATCAAGCCCAGGAGTTAGTAATTGAGAGGCGTCTATAAGACACCCCCATTACTAACTCAGTAAGAAAAAAGACCCCCCCCCCCCCCACACACACACACACACACACACATAAATCGTTATTTGAAGAAAAATACAAAAAACACTCCACCAGACTTTCCTGGTTAAAGGGAACCTGTCAGCAGATTTGGGGCCTATAAGCTGCAGCCACCAGCACCAGGCTCTTATATACAGCATTCTAACATACTGTATATAAGAGCCCAGGCCACTGTGCACAACATAAAAAACACTTTATAATACTCACCTAAACGGTCACTGCGGTGGAGTTGGGCCATATGGGCGTCTCCTTTCTCCGGTGTCGGCGCCTTCTCTTTCGGTCATCTTCGTCCTCCTTCTAAAGCCTGTGTGCATGACGTGACCTATTGTACGTCATACACACTTGCCAATCTCGCGCAGGCTCAATACAATACTTTGATCTGCCCTAAGATCAAAGTACGCCTACGCAGGACCTCAATGCCGCCTAGTGTGGTTGAAGTAGGACGAATCATGCACCCCAACTTCAGAAAAAGGACGACAAAGATGGCCAAAAGAGGAGGCGCCGGCACGGAGAACGAAAACGTTCATCTGACCCAACTCTACCGCAGCGGCCGTTTAGGTGAGTATTATAAAGTGATTTTTACGTTCTACACAGCGGCCTGGGCTGTTATATACAGCATGTTAGAATGCTGTATATGAGCCCACTGGTGGTGGCCGCAGCTTATAGGTCCCAAAACTGGTGACAGTTTCCCTTTAGCCATATTTGTTATGCTGATATTCCTCTCTTTATTGCAAAGTTGATTTTGGTGAAGCTATTCTAGTATAATAGTTCATTGTCGCTTCCTTCTACATTATTCTTAGAACCATTGAGTAAAGGGTTCGAACCGAGAGGCAATGTAGCCTGCCCATCGGCGCTCTGTACTCCACCATTTAGTCACCAATCATCTGTAACGACTCTTACGATGCACATATTATATAGTGGGGAGCCACTGTACGAGTATAAGTCAACGGTGACCCTTTACCAAGCCTTGCCATACGTCTAGTTATTGAGCCAAGTGGCTATCCTGTGATTGGAGAATACCTCTATCTATAGGCAGCTCTTTAGGGATCTATCCTCTCGTCAGTGGTAGGGCACCGGTTGGCTATGGCTGGGTGAGAAACTAATCTGTATATCGTTTTTTTCCCCACAATGGGCAAAGCCTAGCATGAAGATTTCCCTACACCACCAAAGGGTATCCTATCCTCAATAAGACCCTATAGACGGCTGTGTATGTTGTTCCTTATGATATACATGGAGGTTGACTTGGCTTAGCCTCGGCTATTTAGGAAGAAGCATGAAAACTATGCAGTCAACTTGCCGTAAACCCTCCCGATCACTATTGAATGTCATATTTTCTTTGTCTTTTCAGCTTCCTCAGGTAATCCTCTTGAGGATCTTAGAGAAGAATCCTCTGCGTATTTGCTAATTTTCTTGTCAAAACAGCGGTGCCATTTCCCACGTCTATGATGAAAAGCGCAGGCTGCGAGACTTCCTCTGCGGCGTCATGTCTCGATAATAGCAGCCGGAGGTGGAGAGTATGGCTGGAGCGTCACCTACCGTATCTGATATAGTGATTATTGATTTGCTGGCGTAGGTCGGACGCGCAATGGCGAGTTTATGGATGGGCCGTGCTGCGGAGTAACTTTCTGTCTACGTTACTGCATTGTCTGGATGATGAATGATGCTTTTGTTGCGATCCCGTCCGGCTTTTCTTACCTTGGCTGCTTTTGTTCTAGGAATGTACACAGGAGCTTCCACCTGTGACACCATCCGAAGGTGGCGTGAAACATTGCGTGGAAACAGCTCCGGAAAGGCAACGGTGTTTACACAGTCCTGTATTCAACGCCATATGCTTCATTGTTTCGTCTCCTTCTGTGGCCGAGAACCGGAACGTCTACCTAGATTACATCGGGGCCGCACCAACCGGGGCCTCGCTTCATATTCTTTAAGTTCAAATCCTTTTTTTTTTTCATCTTCCCACAAGTATATATCTGATGAAAATCAATAAGATATATGGAAAAAATTGGTCTGGAAAAGTAACATATTCCCACCAGACCCATAATAAGGTCAATATTAGGGGCACAAATATTTACATAGCCCAGAATAGCACCATAATTGCATCCAATGGAGCGTGCCATCATTATTTTTCTCACTGGCAAACATTATGACTGCAAGAGAAGGAAGTGCAGAAGATGAATTTCCTTGCAGAATTCTGCAGCAGATAAGGTATGACTACAAGAGAGGGAAGTGCAGCAGACGAATTTCCTTGCAGAATGCCGCAGCAGATACAGTATGACAGTAAAGGGTGCTTTACACGCTGCGATATCGCTAGCGATCTCGTTAGCGATGTGACACGCCAGATCGCAGATAAGATTTGCCAAGATCGCACATAGGTCATTTTTGTAGCGCCGGTCACATGTACGATCTCCGCAAATCGTATGTGCGATCTGGCGTGTTATATCGCTAACGAGATCGCTAGCGATGTCGCAGCGTGTAAAGCACCCTTAAGAGAAGGAAGTGCAGCAGATGAATTTCCTTGCAGAATGCTGCAGCAGATACAGTATGACAGTAAGAGAAGGAAGTGCAGCAGATGAATTTCCTTGCAAAATTACGCAGCAGATACAGTATGACAGTAAAGGGTGCTTTACACGCTGCAACATCACTACCGACCTCGTTAGCGATGTGACACGCCAGATCGTAGATAAGATTTGCCAAGATCGTACATAGGTCATTTTTGTAGCGCCGGTCACATGTACGATCTCCGCAAATCGTATGTGCGATCTGGCGTGTTATATCGCTAACGAGATCGCTAGCGATGTCGCAGCGTGTAAAGCACCCTTAAGAGAAGGAAGTGCAGCAGATGAATTTCCTTGCAAATTACGCAGCAAATACGGTATGACTACAAGAGAAGGAAGTGCAGAAGATGAATTTCCTTGCAGAATTCCACAGCAGAATACATCGCTCGCAAGTTGATAAGAAAGTAACGAATCTTTTACACATGCTGAGGAAATATTAGGTAAGGAGAGTTACGTGTGGTTTGGAAATCTACTCAACCAACTGCTGTGGAAAACATTTTGTGTGGACATAAAAAAAAAAAAGGCAGAACACTCAGACAATGTTACCCTAGTTGTCCCTCATTTACAGTATTTTCTATAGTTGACAAAATGACAAGGCACAAGTACGCATGAAAGACTTGAACAGTTTCTCTACAGTCATACTGTTATGAAGTATAAACATCTCTATAAATACAGCAGCTCAAAAAAGACAGACAGATAAAAAGACAAAAAGATCACAAAGAGGCGAAAAACCATCACACTTCCTGTAGTGGTCACTAAAGATAGACGCCCTGTATGTGTTCTGGATGGATGGCTGCACTCTGGAAAATGGGCACTATCCTCCGAGACCCCAGAGTCCAAAATCTCTCCAAAGATACAAAACATAGAAAAGCTACAGTCTAAAAATTACTGGGGGGAAATAAATGAAGACGTCCTTATTGATACATATTAACATCTGGTTTCACAACAGTCAGAAGACAACTTCATTTTTATAGCACTGCCGGATCTATTATTTGTAGACTGAGAATTAAATATGCGAAAGATATTTAGTGCATATAAGTCTATCTGCCCATCTATCTATATATCTATCTATATACTGTAGCTCTTTATCTGTGCCTCTGTCCATCCATCTATCTCATACCTACTCCTCTTATCATACATCCATCTCATATCTAGCCTCTGTCCATCAACTGTCCACCTCGCCCTCCTGTCCACCACCTCCCCCTCCCCATCCACCGCCTCTCCCTCCCCGGCCACCGCCTCTCCCTCCCCGTCCACCGCCTCCCCCTCCCCGTCCACCGCCTCCCCCTCCCCGGCCACCGCCTCTCCCTCCCCGTCCACCGCCTCCCCCTCCCCGGCAACCGCCTCCCCCTCCCCGGCCACCGCCTCCCCCTCCCCGGCCACCGCCTCCCCCTCCCCGGCCACCACCTCCCCCTCCCCGGCCACCACCTCCCTTTCCCCGGCCACCACCTCTCTTTCCCCGGCCACCACCTCTCTTTCCCCGGCCACCACCTCTCTTTCCCCGGCCACCACCTCTCTTTCCCCGGCCACCACCTCTCCTTCCCCGGCCACCACCTCTCCTTCCCCGGCCACCACCTCTCCTTCACCGGCCACCACCTCTCCTTCCCCGGCCACCACTTCTCCTTCCCCAGCCACCACCTCTCCTTCCCCGTCCACCACCTATCTCTCCCGTCCACCGCGGAAGGAAGGAGGTGGGCAGGATGTTAGGTCCCGCTCAGCTCCGCCCCTCCGCTTTCATTAGGCGGCCGATTTGTGACGTCCCTCCCGTCCACCACCTACCCCTCCCGTCCACCACCTACCCCTCCCGTCCACCACCTACCCCTCCCGTCCACCACCTACCCCTCCCGTCCACCACCTACCCCTCCCGTCCACCACCTACCCCTCCCGTCCACCACCTATCTCTCCCGTCCACCACCTATCCCACTGTCCATCTATCTATCTCATATCTATCACTGTCGATCTATCCATGTCTCTCCCACTATCTATCCATGTCCCTCTATAACAGGACTAGATGACTTCTAGGTGTCAGGATAGAATATTCTCATAGTTGTTGATTGCCCTTTGTGGCTGTAAGGTGTAAGTGCTCTCTCTATAAGTGGCGAGTGTTGCTCGTCACCTACTCATAGTGCCGTATATGAAGCAAGTCCTAATTGCGGGCACACGGCGAGGCACGTGGTGCGGCACACACTTGATAATCAGCATATTATTATTTTTGGAGCATCTATTCTTCTGTTCTTCTTTGGCGGGTGCAGCGGGGCACGTTGGGCGGCTGGTGATCGGCCCCCGCACGCCTCTGTCTGCGCTGTAACCTTCCACATGTCTCTCCTTTGTTGATGGAAGTGGCATGATAATGGCAGGTACCCTCCAGTCACGACAACCAACGCACCACGAGATATTCCTTTGAAAAGCGTGAGTTTCTATTTTTAATGTGCATTTTTCTGCTAATTGCTGAACATCGTTTCGCCTCCTTATTTATAGAATTTCTTCCTTTCACGTTTCCGTGGCTTTCAGAGAATAAACATCTCAGGAAGCAGATAAAACATTGGCCCTGAGCCGCGGCAATGTGTGATCACACAACACGCACACTGGCATTTTAGTTGCGGGATGGATATTATTAACCTTTAAAAGGAATGAACATTTTTTTTTCCATTCTCACATTCTGGATTGCAAATCTTCCTCCCCTCCTTTATCATAGTGTTAAGAGGTCGCATTAGGGAGGATGAAATGGAGAGGGGAGAAAGCATTTATGTTCCCAGGGAGGGCAGAGAAAACAGGTTGTGGATAAGGAGGAAAACACATGCAGAGAAAATATGCTGAACAAAAATATAAAAACAACACTTTTGTTTTATCTCCCATTTTTCATGAGCTGAACTCAAAGATCTAAGACTTTTTCTATGTACACAATTAGTCTTTTTCTCTCAAATATTATTCACAAAACTTGTCTAAATCTGTGTTAGTGAGCGCTTCTCCTTTGCCGAGATAATCCATTCACCTCACAGGTGTGGTATATCAAGATACTGATTAGACAGCAGGATTATTGCACAGGTGCGCCTTAAGCGGGCTTTACACGCTACGATTTCGCTACAGCGATCTCGTTGGGGTCACAGATTTTGTGACGCACATCCGGCCGCTGTAGCGATGTCGTAGTGTGTGACTTCTAGGAGCGATTTTGGATCGTTGCAAAAATGTCCAAAATCGCTCCTCGCTGACATGGGGGTCCACTCCCAATTATCGCTGCTGTCGCTGGGGTGAAGTTGATCCTCGTCCCTGCGGCAGCACACATCGCTACGTGTGACGCCGCAGGAACGAGGAACATCTCCTTACCTGCCTCCGGCCACAATGCGGAAGGAAGGAGGTGGGCAGGATGTTAGGTCCCGCTCATCTCCGCCCCTCCGCTTTCATTAGGCGGCCGATTTGTGACGTCGCTGTGACACCGAACGGACCGCCCCCTTAGAAAGGAGGCGGTTCGCCGGTCACAGCGATGTCAAAGGGCAGGTAAGTACGTGTGACGGGGGGTGCGCGATTTTGTGCGCGACGGGCACTTAGATATGCCCGTCGCGCACAAACGATGGGGGCGGGTCTCATGCTAGCGATATCGGGCCGGATATCGCAGCATGTAAAGCCACCCTTAGGCTGCCCACAATAAAAGGTAATTCTAAAACGTGCAGTTTCACAGTATTGGATGGAGCCGGGACAGGGGGTTAGAATACAAGCCAGTATCTGGTGTGACCACCATTTGCCAGTTTGATTTCTGCCCTGTACAGTGAAAACCATTATGTTTTTTTGTCCTGATGAAGAGGTATTGTGTGCCTTGAAAAGAGTTGATAAATAAACCATACCAATTTTTTTATGATTCTGGACTCGTCTTATCAGGTTATATCACATATTACTGGGTGTCTCTCCCAGTAATATAGGCTGGATATGAGGTCTGTGTGTCTCTCCCAGTAATATAGGCTGGATATGAGGTCTGTGTGTCTCTCCCAGTAATATAGGCTGGATGTGAGATCTGGGTGTCTCTCCCAGTAATATAGGCTGGATGTGAGCTCTGTGTGTCTCTCCCAGTAATATAGGCTGGATGTGAGGTATGTGTGTCTCCGAGTAATATAGGCTGGATGTGAGCTCAGTGTGTCTCTCCCAGTAATATAGGCTGGATGTGAGCTCTGTGTGTCTCTCCCAGTAATATAGGCTGGATATGAGGTCTGGGTGTCTCTCCCAGTAATATAGGCTGGATATGAGGTCTGTGTGTCTCTCCCAGTAATATAGACTGGATGTGAGGTCTGGGTGTCTCTCCCAGTAATATAGACTGGATATGAGGTCTGTGTGTCTCTCCCAGTAATATAGGCTGGATGTGAGCTCTGTGTGTCTCCCAGTAATATAGGCTGGCTGTGAGCTCTGTGTGTCTCTCCCAGTAATATAGACTGGATGTGAGGTCTGTGTGTATCCCCCAGTAATATAGGCTGGATGTGAGCTCTGTGTGTCTCCCAGTAATATAGGCTGGGTGTGAGGTCTGTGTGTCTCCCCCAGTAATATAGGCTGGATGTGAGCTCTGTGTGTCTCTCCCAGTAATATAGGCTGGATGTAAGGTCTGTGTGTCTCTCCCAGTAATACAGGCTGGATGTGAGATCAGTGTGTCTCCCAGTAATATAGGCCGGATGTGAGCTCTGTGTCTCTCCCAGTAATATAGGCTGGATGTGACCTCTGTGTGTCTCTCACAGTAATACAGGCTGGATGTGAGCTCTGTGTCTCTCCCAGTAATATAGGCTGGATGTGAGATCTGTGTCTCTCCCAGTAATACAGGCTGGATGTAAGGTCTGTGTGTCTCTCCCAGTAATACAGGCTGGATGTGAGGTCTGTGTGTCTCTACCAGTAATACAGGCTGGATTGTAAGGTCTGTGTGTCTCTCGCAGTAATATAGGCTGGATGTGATGTCTGTGTGTCTATCCCAGTAATAAAGGCTGGATGTGTAGAGAAGAGCAGTAGTGTGTCATTACAAACACCTCTTGCAGCTTTCATCTCCCTGCAGTGACTGCTTGCCCCGAAGAAGAAAAGGCGCAACATACCGTATTTTTCGGACTATAAGACGCACCGGACCATAAGACGCACTCTGGTTTTAGAGCAGGAAAATAGGAAAATAAAATTTTAAGCAAAAAATGGGAGTCATGACACTGTTATGGAGCGAGGATCTGCTGCTGACACTGTTATGGGGGTAATGTCTCCAAATTGTCTACTAAGGTACCCCAGCCTGGTAATGATCCTCCTGCCTTGTATATACAGTATATGTCCCTCATCCTGCTATATACCCCATCCTGGCATATGGCCCCATCCTGCTATATACGGTAACCCATCCTGGCATATGGCCCCATCCTGCTATATACCCCCATCCTTCTATATACCCCCATCCTGCTATATATACCCCACCCTGCTCATATACCCCCACCCTGCTCATATACCCCCACCCTGCTCATATACCCCCATCCTGCTCATAATATACCCCCCATCCTGCTCATAATATATCCCCATCCTGCTATACGCCCCCATCGTGCTATACACCCCCATCCTGGTATACGGCCCGCATCCTGTGGCACATAAAAAAAATAAATAAATGTTCATACTCACCTTACCTCACTCCCTGCAGCATCGCTCCTCCTCCAGTCTGTGTTAGTGGCAGCGCCGCTGAGTGGAGCCGTCCCCGTTCCCCTGCACTACCGCGATCTCCTCCTGGCTGCCGGTGGCCGCTGAGTGGAGCCGTCCCCGTTCCCCTGCAGCATTGTGATGTCCTCCTGTGCCAGCGGCGGCTGCGTGTGGACACGTGCGCACAGCGATGACATCAACGCTGTGCGCGCCGCTGGCACAGGAGGACATTCCAATGCTGCAGGGGAACGGGGACGGCTCCACTCAGCGGCCGCCGGCAGCCAGGAGGAGATCGCGGTACTGCAGGGGAACGGTGACAGGTGCATATACTGATTCACTGCACCCTGCGCTGATGATGATGTGCGGGGGGCAGTGAATACAGCCGCACATGATCACTCCAGGCTGTAGTTGCCAGGGGTGATCATGCGGGCCGGCTGTTTATCCCTCGCCCATCACCCCGCCCACCTTTCAGCGCCTGCTTCAGCGCTGAGAGAAGAGCGGGAGGATGGGCGTGCATATTAAATGAGCGGGTCCACGTGGTCACGGCAGGCTGCTACAGCCTGCTCGTGCCCCCGATGACCCGCTCCACCGCAGCACCCTCATTCCCGGCCCTATATTCAAACCATAAGACGCACCCCCCACTTTCCCCCAACATTTGGGGGGAAAAAAGTGTGTCTTATGGTCCGAAAAATACGGTATGTTGTGGTGACGGGACGTGGAGTGAGTCAATGTGAGCATTGTGCGGGTTTTATGCCTTCTGTGTCTCCTATATTTGTATAGTGATTACGGTCAGGTCCGTCACTTTAACCAGGGAGCAGCATATACCGTGCACAACTTACAAATCTAGCAATCGGCTTATAATTATAAGCGATCTAGGCACAGCACTTAGCACTTTATGACAGTATATAAAATACTGTTATGGGGCTGTTTAATATGGTTGTTACGTTTTAGGGTGCTTTTGATAATATGGACTATTTCCCACTGTATGTGTTATACAAATATATTTATTGACACAAAGCACTTTATAATTACGGCTATTTATAATTATATATTTTTATACATCTATTTAATTATTGAGAATTTAGCCCTAAAATATCTGTCATAGTATTTATAGATCATTGCTTTACATATAAAGGATATATATTTATTAAATATTCCAACTAAGATATATTTTTCTATGTAATATATATATTATATTATTATTATTATTATTATTATTATTAATAATAATACTAATAATTTTATTCATTTATATCAGGGGTGGGGAACCTTTTTTCAGCCGGGGGCCATTTCGAAATTTCTACCAACCTTCGGGGGCCGCACAAAATTATCAATGTGAAAATGACCCTGCTATATTTGGTCAAACAATTAATTAACTCACCCCTACTGTGGCGGCCGGAGCAGCTTCTCTTTGGTGCGGCTGTAATGTTGGATGATACTAATCATGTTGCTTCTCACAACTGCTTTTCTGTCTCGGTCTGAAGCGCAGTCAACTCTTTGTCATAATAATATTTGATAAATCATATACATCACATAGGAGACGCTGGAGGCACACAACACATAGGAGACAATGGGACTGCTTTATATACATTACAGGAGTCACTGAAGGCACATACATCACTGGAGGGGCTGGGGGCATATACATCACATAGATAACGCTGGGACTGACGTATACACAACAGAAAGGAAACGCTGGGACTGCTGTATATACACATCACAGGAGACACTGGAGGTACATACATCACATGAGGAGCTGGGGACATATATATGCTCCCAGCCCCCCCTGTGTCTGTAAATGCCCACAGCCCCTCCTGTGTTGTGTATGTCCCCAGTGTCTCCTGTGATGTATATGCCCCCAGCATCTCCAATGTGATGTAAAAGTCACAGGAGACGCTGAAGGCAAACAACACAAGAGGGGCTGGGGGGCATACACATAACAGGAGATGCTGGGGGGCATACACAACGCAAGAGGTGCTGGGGGGCATACACAACGCAAGAGGGGCTGGGGGCACACAACGCAAGAGGGGCTGGGGGCACACACATCACAAGAGGGGCTGGGGGCAAAGACATCACTGAGGGGGGCACAGACATCACTGGGGGAACACAACACTGGGGGTGATACACAGAATTGGGAGGGCACACAGCACTGCCCCCCAGTAATGTCAGGGCTCTACACACAGCACCTGCAGAGCCCTGACATTACTCGGGAGCCACAAACCTGAGGTGATACACAGCATGGGGTGAGGGACACAGCACTGATCGTTGCACACAACTCTGGGGGGATGGTACACAAAGTACTGGACGGGGAGCAGAGTGCAGGCGCGTGCACACACAGCGCCAGAGACAGTGCAGGCAGAGGGGCGGGCACACCGCTCCGGAGGACAAAGGGGCGGGCAGATTGGTCCGGAGTTCAAAGGTGCGGTCACACCACACGAGAGGACATAGTTGCGGGCACATCGCTCCGGAGGGCAGAGGAGGCAGATTGCTCCGGAGGGCAGAAGGGCGGGCACACCGCACGAGGGGACAGAGGGGCGAGCAGATCACTCCGGAGGGCAGAGGGGCGGGCACACACACAGCACGAGAGGACAGAGGGGCGGGCAGATCACTCCGGAGGGCAGAGGGGCGGGCACACACACAGCACGAGAGGACAGAGGGGCGGGCAGATCGTTCCGTAGGGCAGAGGGGCGGGCACACACACAGCACGAGAGGACAGAGGGGCGGGCAGATTGCTCCGGAGGGCAGAGGGGCGGACACACTCCACGAGAGGAAAGAAAGGCGGGCAGATCGCTCCGGAGGGCAGAGGGGTGGGCACACACACAGCACAAGAGGAAAGAGGGGCGGGCACACACCGCTGATTACGCTAACACTAGACAGCGGGAGAGCCCATTAGTTCTCCCAAACAGTGCATGTGGTCATTTAAAGGGCCGGTGGCCCCAGCACTGCAGCCCCGGGAATGTGCCCGGGGGCCGCATAAAAGGTCATGGCGGGCCGCATGTGGCCCGCGGGCCGGAGGTTCCCCACCCCTGATTTATATAGTGCTATTAATTCCACAGCGCTTTACATACATATATTCTTTTACCTGTTTTTTTTTTTTACTCACCTCTATGTTTCCGGTAGTAATAATGTGGAATTCCATTGGAAATAGTATATTTGTATGATAATTTTTAATAATATTTGAAATAAAAAATAATTTTAATGCTGAATTGATTTCTTTAACTTCATTGGTTTGGAAAAAATTTTAATCAGACCACGGTGTATTCTATAATAGATAATTTCCAATGATACTTCACTTCTCTGACATATGGAAAGGTCTCCAATGTGTTAAATGTCAAATTAATGTGCAAAGCCATTCAATTTTCCCATGAAAGCAGATCCCTCGCTCATTAAGGAGACCTGGTTGAGCCCTTTACATGATGACTGGGGTTAACCAAAGAGCCAATCACCACCGCTACATTATATCTGGCAAGCCTGGTTGATAAACCCCAGTATAAGAGAAAGCAAGGAATGTATCACATGACTGCAGGATCAGACTACACAGCGTTTGTTTGTAGTCTGTAACCTTGGCAACAGAATGGTCCACATAGGAGCTGTATTCACAAAACGGGAGAAGGATTTTTGGAATAGTTGCAGGTCTCACTGGTACCGTGTTTTTCCAAAAATAAAACACTGTCTTATACTTTGTTTGCTCCCCAAAAAAGCACTAGGGCTTATTTTTGGAGGAGGTCTTATTCTTGGAGAAACATGGTTGGGGGTAAGCTTACGCCCCCTAAAAAGCAGACACCCCACTTCCCAGGAGACTCATACTTACCAGACCCGGGCGTCTGCGTGACTCCCAAGTCCTCTCTGTGATCTCTGGTGGGTGCTGCACGCAGTCCTCCCCTGCTTCTGCCTGACAAACTTACACACAGCAGATCACACACACACTCATCACATCCAGCGTTACACAATGCTTCCGGCTGCAGGGAATGATGGAAGGAAGTCACGTGTCGGCAGGTCCTGTAAACTAGCATTGCGGCAGATCCTTGCGCTCCACCGCACAGCCTCTCAGGATTCTACCGGCGAGAAGAAATCGGTGTCGCTGGATGTGGTGAGTGTGATCCGATGTTTGTGTGTGAAATCGAATGTGTGTGGGTGTATGATCCACTGCAGGTCCTCACGCTCAGCATCGGGTGAGTGATTGCAGGGTGCCGCTGTCTATAATTAAGTGTCCTGCAGTATCTTTAACTTTTTTAGCTGCACGGACACTACATTATTGACGTGCGACTAGGGCTTATTTTCGGGGGAGGGCTTATATTTAAGCCTTGCTCCGAAGATGCTGAAAATCCCTGCTAGGGCTTATTTTTGGGGGAAGTCTTATTTTTGGAAAAACAGGGTATATAAAAAAGGTATCAATTCAATTCCTCATTAAAGAAAGGGTACAGAAAACCACAGCAAGAGTATAAACAAAGCTGCATGGAGAAAAAAAAGGAATATCGGTCCTTCTTACTTTGCTTCTTAAGGTCTCGGAGTTGATCCTCAAACTGGATGAACTTATCATTATTCCTTAAGGCTTCATCGGTATTCTTTTTCTGATGGGCCTCGTAGGTTGTTTGTACGAGCTGTCTTAGATCTGGGACCTCCTCGGGCGGGTGCCTCTTGACCTGCAAGGTAGGATAGTAAAAAAAATTAAGACTCCAGTAAAGTAAAACAGCAGGTGAGACATACAAGAAAAAAATTAAACAAATCAGTATAATAACAGTGATGCTAGATGATGGTGGGGTTATACCCTCAATTCTGATCTGAGGGCAAATATTGAATATCTGCAGCCAATAGAGATGAGTGAATTGATTCTCAGAAGCTATGTCCAGCGGCTAAGATTATTCCTGACCTGGCTCGCGTTCACGTGTGCAAGAGTGTATCTCACTTGGGGGAGACCCTGAGTGAATCTGGTGTCAGAAGGTCATAGCTCCTTGCCACTGGCAGGTCCACTACTGTTATTTGATAACATCTCCTTGCTTGTGGTGCTGCAAGGGTTTTAGCACATTTCCTGCCTGGCTGCGGGCTGTAGCTGCTAATCTCAGGTGTGGCTCTTTGGGATCACTCCCCTTCCCTATTTAAGTCATGTGATCTGATCACATGATGCCTGTGATAGAAACTGAATCCCTCATTTCTATGTGGTCCACTTTGGAAGGAGCGAGCTCTGGAAGAAGTCTGTCGTGTTGTGTGCAGCAGTGGTACTTGCTGCACTGAAGCCGCCTGGAGTGTCTTTTCCTTTTCAGGTCTATTTCCCCTGTTTCTATTCCTTCCCTTGTGTTTCTGTATTGTAGTGGTGAGTCTAGTGATCTCGTTGGCCTGCTCACTAGCCAGGGTCAGTGGAGGGCCTACTGACGAAGCGGTGGCGAAACGCGCGTCGAGGTGCTGGGCGGTGTGTGTTATGACCTTTGGAGCTTTTTCATCTATTACTTATCTACTGCGATGGCCTCCCACTATCTTTAGGGGCGGCTGACCATATTTAGTATATTTGACATCTGGTGTTATTTTGCCCGGAAGGTATTTTACAAATTTTCTGCCAGGTTTCTGATTTAATAGATGGATTGGGAATTTCCACCTGGTTGTATATATACAGGGCTCTGCAATTCCTTCTAATATATGATCGGCTGAATTTCCCCTTTGTTGCAATGTTGCACTAGCACTTTATGTTATTATCTTTGTGGTAGGTGTCACACGTTTTACCCTCTATGTGCCCATCGGTCTAAACAACTGTGCAATAAGCCTGTTTTGATTTTTACTCATTACACTACACTGTACCAGTCTGTGTTTTCTTTGGTTTTATGGGGTAGGGTGCTTTTTAATTAATGTCTGTACCAGCATTCTATGAATAAAATGAATTTTTGCTATATTTATTGTATTATAATCTTTGATGTGATGAATTGATAAATAAAAACACTATTTTGATTAAGCATAAAAAATATTGTTTGCAAACTCTATTTTTTGGTTGTCAGTGGAGGGCTAGCTGAGAGCCTAAGGTATCTGGCTCAGCGCCAGGTTGCAAAAACTTGTATAGGGACACTAGAGATCTCAGGAGTGAGCTTGAGGTGAGTTCAGGAGGTGTCCCCTCACCCCTCTCCCTAGTAGCAGGGACCTCTGTTGTATCGTGAGCCCTATATTCCCTGTGTGTCGTAACATCTTCCGGAGGGTTACCTAGTACTGTGTAAACCCTGCTAGTCACGTGCGTGAGAGCATAGCAATGGTGACATCACAACGGGCCAGCTAATAAAGAGAGGAGTAAGAGGCATCAGGTAGGAGGCAACAAGCAGGGCTCCCATCCAGTGGCCAAGGAGTCAACACCTGACTGCTGGACCAGCGTCCTGCAAATTTATTTTCTCATCTCTGGTAGCCAATATATATCCATTATAGAGGAGTGATGGACTAGATCAATCAAAATCTGATAATTCAGGACACCTGGCAGCGGGATAAAAATTAAATTAGTGAGAAGCAGGAAGGTTAAGCTGTGTCTGTACATCCTAATTAGCAAAGAGTGGCTAATTAATGCAAAGGGAGATAAGTTCCCCCAAGGCACAAATGGAAATGCAATATTTGCCATATCATCTCTGTCATTCAATGTCAAACCTATTCGTGGATATATCAGGGATCGGGGAACCTAATGTCACGCTGGGTGTGGGGAGTTACTCAGCAGGTGGACTCCTGGGAATAAGGGAGGCTCAAACACAAAGGGGAGGGGGGACCAGGGGCTCCTGTGCTGACACTGGCGGGCCCTGCACTTGCCCTCAAACTACAGGTACCTATAAGGGTTAGGAGGTGTGGCCCGCCAATGTGCTCCTGTCTCCTAGCCAGAAACTAGGACTAAATCCCACCACCCACCAAACCACAGAGGGGAGGAAACAAACAAAAAAAAAAAGCATAAGGGGAAAGAAAAAGGAAAAACAACAACTTATCTTGAGAGGGAATCTTCAGAACAAACAGCAACAGTAGTCTGAAGCCACATGCACTCCTGAGCAAGCAACTTCTCCAAGTGAAGAGTATAACCCGCACTGGAGGAGTGAGGGGCCCCACGTTATAAAGGCCCTTAATTACCAGCTGGAGGAAAGGCTACTCCAACCTGGCAAGGGAACAGAAAAAACCCTAAATCAAGCCCTTAAAAGGGACAGCGTCCATTAACGTCTGGACGATCGCCGGGCCCTTCTGCACCTGGTCCCAGCAGCAGCACCTGAAGGTCCAGACACATCCCTGGCACCTAACAGCTTCTGTAGCTGGAAGCACAATGGGTTTTGTTGTTTGTTTAAAACCATAAAAATATAATAATCACATTGACTCATGGATATATGTCCTGTTTGGTGAGCTTAAGATGGGAAAAAAAAAATCTTGGAAACATGGTGGTCTTATTATTTCTGTGGGAAAACGTCTCATAAAAGGAGAATTATGTCCAAATCTGATGTTGTCTTTGCATAGGATTAGCCATACGCCTCTTACCCCAGCAGAGGAAGGAGTGAGTGGTCCGGCTAAGACCCTACATAATATCTCGTCAGACCCAAGGAGAACCACGTTTATGGTCATTTTGTGTAAATTTCTGCGCTTTCTCCTCAAGGACCCAGTTTGTAGTTATCACTTTATGTTTTTTTCTGAGTATCTTTTTATTGTTTCATGTTTTGCAGCCCATTTATGAGGAACCAACCAGCCAAGGTTTTTCCACATATAAAGTACAGGCAGTGCCACAATGGCGCTAGGGTTCGGATTCATACACCGTGTGTATGCCGAAGTGCAAGACCAGTATCAGTCAGGGGCTTGGGGGAAGATAGATGGCAACTGAGTGCCACTCCAAAATCTTTAAGGACTTCTTCAGAAACCAAGCCTTGGTTAACTCCGGAGTAAACCTGGGATCAATGTCCTACTGGAAGGTCCAATGATGACCGAGCTTCAGCTTCATTGCAGAAGTCATGATGCTTTTTTTTCCTAGGATTTCCTCATGTTTGATTGAATCCACCTCGCCCTCCATAAGCTGCAGAATTTCAGGACTATATGAAGTAAAGCTGCCACAAAGCTCTTGATTTTTGTTGAGAAGAGCTGTAGGTTTATTTTCTGCACCTTTTTACCAAACACGTATGTAATAGTTATCTTGCGACATTCTTTTTTAAAAAGTGTATTAAATGTGTTTATTGTCATTGTTTTTCATTTTTTTTAGTAATTTTACAGAATATATACTGGTACATAGTGATACATGTCTATACACATTATGCGTGTAAAAAAAAAAAAAAAAAAAAAAAGAATACGGTTTAGATCGCTAGGCAGAGAAAATCCTCCTATACCTACAGTAGTTAAATAGACAATCAAAAAATCCCCAACCATGAGCCAGCTGTAACACTGATAACAAGGGGATAGTGATCATGACAATAATGTTAGAGTAAAAAAGTAAATTTTATTAAATACAACAAAAAAAATTGCCGTAATTATTACACCGAGGGAATGACTATGTAGTATCCCTCGGGAAAAGTGCAAACGCCAAAATGCATATCAAAAAAGGAGGAAAGGAGATGAAGCACCAGTTTGATACAAAATGTTCATATATTTTATTGATTAAAATCGAGTGAAAAATGGTACAAAAGACATAAACATGTATGGGATAGGTGTGAGGTAAATCCGGAGATATGACGATAAATCATGATATTCAAGTTATGTCAGGAAGCCCTCTCCTGGTGTCACCCCCCCTTTCCTTCACACAACTTGTTTAGCAACCCATCCCATGGCCATCTCCTGTGATATGGAAATTAGGTGATGTGGGAACAAAGGACACAGGATGACTCCCTGCCGTCACCCTGTAACAAGAGTTGTATCTCATTATAAGGCTCTGGAACTAGCCAGACAGAACGACTCCAGTAAAAAATGGTTCATATCTCGCAAGCCATATTTCCGATAAATACGGCAACCATAAAAATGGTGTTTTCGCATGCGGACGATGCTGGCACACCTTTTTTATGGGAGCGGGAGCTTGGGAAATACCCCAGGCGTGATATCAGCCAATGTGGAACTAGTAGACAAGTCATGAAACCTCTCATTCTGTAGCTAAATTCATAACTGTCACAATGAGAGCATTGGCGTCCGCCTACGACGCTCCCAGGCCAAGTTATGGCCATATTCCATGTTGTGGATTTTGTCCATAACTCCAGCCAGGGGTGGAGCAGTGCTCCCTCTGAGGTCACGAAGGTAGGAGGGGACCTGGATTTGCCCAGGTTGATAACCCTACTTCGGCCATTTTCCAGTGTTCTTTCGCTGGGGGTCACGTGCAGGAAACATCTGTGGGAGTTCCTAGAAACCTGGTCTACAGCGCCCCCCTGTGGCCAGACGCACAAGGTAACTGATTGAATTGCATACCTGTTTGTAAAACATGCTTTATCTGTAACTGTACTCTGACATATGTATATTCTGTAGATTCCCTATTGTATATATTGTAGTTTCTAGTGTGGCTTTAGGCTGATTAAATTATATAATTAATCTTGGGCTGTTCTGTTATCTCGATCTTGAATCCCACGTCTGTGTGTTCGGCTAATAGTTACCGTGAAGCGGTTGGTGGCAGCGAGTTGTGCCAAGGAGTATTGTGGGGAGGCCAGTGAGATCCGGGGAGGTTTTATATATTCCGCCCGCGGAGGTCGGGGGAATATATACCCTACTCTCACTGGGGACCCTTCAATAATCGGCATAAGTAGTATAGCGGCCTCCTTGCTTATTGTCGGGCAATTCCATAATTGGCCTGACTATAAGAGGGGCGCTAGAGAGCGCGTCACGTGCTCTGTCTGTCGGTCGGGAGGTATAAAGGAGGGGTGACCCCCACTTGTTACCCCCCGATTGTGACGTACTGGTAGCCAGCGCGGGGGATTTCTGAGTGACCCCCCCGGTGGTTCGTGACAATAGGTCACAAGTTAGTATGGGGAAAAAAAAACACACACTTCCTTTGAAAAAGCGTGTTGCGAAACAGCTGTTGGGAGTCCATTTACCACCAGAGCCAGCCTGTTTATGCACTACCAGGTATTGTATAAGCTCCCCTTTTTGATCTTACATTGTGCTTTGTACTCACTTGCACATTGTTCCTGCTTCTGGCATTTATAACCAATCATTGCTATTATAGCTCTAGTTTAAGGGGCCCTTTGCACACTACGACATTGCAAGCCGATGCTGAGCATGATAGTCCCTGCCCCCGTCGCAGCTGCGATATCATGGTGATAGCTGCCGTAGCGAAATTATCGCTACGGCAGCTTCACATGCACTCACCTGCCCTGCGACGTTGCTCTGGCCGGCGAACCACCTCCTTCCTAAGGGGGCGGGTCGTGCGGTGTCATAGCGATGTCACATGGCAGGCGGCCAATAGAAGCGGAGGGGCGGAGATGAGCGGGACGTAAACATCCCACCCACCTCTTTCCTTCCGCATTGCAGACGGGACGCAGGTAGGAGATGTTCCTCGCTCCTGCGGCTTCTCACACAGCGATGTGTGCTGCCGCAGGAACGAGGAACAACATCGTAACGTCGCTGCAGCCAAAATAATGAAAATGACCGACACTACACCAATCATACGATACCGACGCTTTTGCGCTCGGTAATCGTAGTTAAAACGATTTACACACTACGATGTCGAGAGCGACGCCGGAAGTGCGTCACTTTCGATTTGACCCCACCGACATCGCACCTGCGATGTCGTAGTGTGCAAAGTGCCCCTTAGCCTTACATTAAGGCGTGAAAGCCTTTTAAAGCAGGGCTGTACAAGTGCAATAGATCCATCTGCACTCCTTACATAGGAATCTGTGGTATATTTTTGTGGGGCACATCACTGTTTACATGCCCTAATGTAGGTATAAATACAATTTTCCTTGATATGTGCCCCCATCATACCTCCATATTTGAGCTTTCTTTACTCCTTAACCAATTTTTGGTACAATATACATGTCGGTTTGTATATAACATATACAATTCTTCCATTTTTCATTTGCACAAACTTTTCGGCTGGTTTTGTGTGGTAATCTTTGTTCACATTTTTCCCCCTTCCTCCCTCCATTTTTTTTCCATATTAACTTGTGACCTACCCCATACAGGTTTATGTCTTTTGTACAATTTTTCACTTGATTTTAATCAATAAAATATATGAACATTTAGTATCAAACTGGTGCTTCATCTCCTTTCCTCCTTTTTTGATAGTAAATTTTATTAATAGAATATTTTAAAATTCAATCACATTATTAAAAAAACAATTCATGGACAAGAATGTTCCCTTGTACTAGCAGCAACAACATAGCAAAATAAAGTACATCGTGCAAAGACCAATCATTAGATATGATCTGATAATAAGCTATTGCTCATCTAAAGATTAATATTTTGATGGTGGGATGCTTTAAAAGATCAGAATTATTCCTTTTATATATCTTGTGTGTATAGTAAACTGAATGTAATACATTATATAGAAAAGATTCTGTAGCTTAGTGTATGGTTCACTGGTCCTGATTGCCGCATACCCCCACGCGCGTTTCGTGAGATAGTCTTCCTCAGGGATTGGGATGTGTAGCCCTTTTATACCCTAAGATATTTTAAAATTCTCGCCTATAATATGGGAGCTTCCGGTAGCGGAGATGCCGGCGCATACATCACATGATTTCTCCCGCGTCATGTGACAGGAGTTAGTCTATGTTTCACTGCTAAAGTTTCTGCCTGTCATGCTACTGGTTGTGAGAGTAAACCCCAAGAAAAACGACACTTTCGTGTGTTTTTGAAGAAAAGCAAATAATTCATTATTATAGATGGTATCTACTGAGCACTGGAGTTGGTCCTAATCCACCTGTGGGACCCAATTCAGTGGCCATGTCAGTAATCTCAGAGTTATCTCCTACCTTTCGACATCTGCGGCTCCTCTCTTGATTAGCCGGCCTGGAGCGACAACATCGTTGTTCCGTGATGCCGCTTCAGGGCGGCTAATCAAAAGAAGAACGGCAGATGCCGGAAGGTAAGAGGCATACTGACCTGGCTGCTTCATTGGGTCCTGTGAGTCCATTCGGACCAACTCTACTGAGCACAGAAAGATGCCGGAGACCCTCATTCAATAGCAAGACCCCTCCCCTGAGGAATGCAGTATCCTGACTAAGGACCATTCAGTGAAACTTGTGCCTCCTCTACGTTGGGTAACTTTGTAGTTGAACGTCCTGCACATGTGGTATGTTCACCGCCTTAATCTATCAATCTCATAACTATCCTTCTCACCATAGAGAAATACAAAAAAAGTAAGCAACACTTTAGAATATTTATCTATCTCATATCTGTCATCTCAAATACATCAATCACCTAATATACATCAATCTACTTAAAGGGGTTAACCAGTGAAAAAAAAAAGGCTAGGTGATAATTTACTGATTGGTGGGGATCCGACTGCCGGGAGCTGTTAGTATTCTTCATACCAAGTCTACCTGTAACTGTGTAGGTGGAGAACAGGTTACAGGGGCTCCCAGACTGGCCCTCAGGCTAGGGCCCCATAGCTATTCTTAATCCAAGAGTTACCTCTGATGGTGAGGATATCTGGGCCGCCTTCCTTGCCCTGTTCCTGAACAACCCTGATCTTATACCGCTCCCAAAATCCGAACCCCTGGGGATGGCCAATGCAGGAGTGATAAAGCCTACAGAAATAGACAAACGGGGAACCCAAATCTCTATCTTATGACAGAGATAGAGATTTGGATAGAGGAATATAAGAGCAGGGAGGAAACAACAAGACAATGGGAGAACTCCACAACAACTCCAAGCACAAAGTAATACAATCACCAGCAGAAATGGGATACAACAGTGGCACACGGACAGGTTTAGGAAAAGCTATAGTCGGCATGGGAAGAACGGCTCCACCATCTTAAAATGGAGTGACTGTGATCAACATGTGATCCAAGAGGTAACCAACAGGCTAGCAGAAATGAACTCCTGCAAGCGTGATCACTGATGAGAACACAGCTGGTCAACGCCGAGCCTTTCTAACTCAGAAGCACCAAAGGAGGCATAGCGGGAAGTGTCAAGGGGGCTTTACACGCTGCGACATCGCTAATGCGGAGTCGTTGGGGTCACGGAATTTGTGACGCACATCCGGCCGCATTAGCGATGTTGCTGCGTGTGACACCGATGAGCGATTTTGCATCGTTGCAAAAACGTGCAAATTCGCTCATCGGTGACATGGGGGTCCATTCTCGATTATCGTTACTGCAGCAGTAACGATGTAGTTCGTCGCTCCTGCGGCAGCACACATCGCTATGTGTTACGTCGCAGGAACGAGGAACTTCTCCTTACCTGCCTCCCGGCCGCTATGAGGAAGGAAGGAGGTGGGCGGGATGTTCCGGCCACTCATCTCCGCCCCTCCGCTTCTATTGGGCGGCCGCTCAGTGACGTCACTGTGACGCCACACGGACCGCCCCCTTAGAAAGGAGGCGGGTCGCCGGTCACAGCGACGTCGCCGGGCAGGTAAGTATGTGTGACGGGTCTGCACGATGTTGTGCGGCACGGGCAGCGATTTGCCCGTGTCGCACAACAGATGGGGGCGGGTACCCACGCTAGCGATATCGGGACCGATATCGCAGCGTGTAAAGTAGCCTTCAGACTCTGCAGTGTGAACAGGGTCAGATGCCACCATGACACTCGGCGTGTTTAGAGCCAAAACCGTGTGACACTACCTGGGAGAACTGAGCTCCACACTTGAGATTTATTTGCTCAGGGGCTTATTTTTCGCTAGTAGCCCCATCTGCGTCCTGAAATCCTGACCATGTGACAGCGAGCAGCGCTCAGCATCTGGGATTATTTCTTTACACAATCCTCTATGAGGGACGTGGAGCGGCCTCCGCTATTGTCTGTATATTTTGGCACATACAGACACGACCTGTTCCAGTGTAGCTATGACCGCAAAGATCATGTTCACATATAATCAATATGACATGTTGGTTTTAGATCGCAATTAACCCCCCAAACCACAGATCATAACAAGGAATAACGCAACATGTTTTTATATGAAATGTGTTTGGCTCCGCCGTGAGTATGTCAGAGGTGACATACTATACCACTTAATAAGGAGGGCACTATAGCTTAGGGCCCGTTACACGCGTCGATTTATCGTGCGTTCGCATGAGCGATCGCACCCACCCCCATTGTTTGTGCGTTACGGGCAATTTGTTGCCCGTGACGCACAAAGGCGGTAACCCCCGTCACACGTACTTACCTCACGGATGACCTCGCTGTGGGCGGTGAACATCCTCTTCCTGAAGGGGGAGGGACGTTCGGCGTCACAGCGACGTCACACAGCGGCCGCCCAATAGAAACGGAGGGGCGGAGATGAGTGGCTGTAACATCCCGCCCACCTCCTTCCTTCTGCATTGCCGGCGGGACGCAGGTAAGCTGTGTTAGTCGTTCCCGGGGTGTCAAACGGAGCGATGTGTGCTGCCTCGGGAACGATTAACAACCGGCGCACAGAAGGACGATCGATTTTTTGAAAATGAGCGACGTGTCAACGAGCAAAGATAAGGTGAGTATTTTTGATCAATTACAGTCGCTTGTAGCTGTCACACACTACGATATACATCAAACGAGGCCGGATGTGCGTCACTACCGACGTGACCACGACGACATATCGTTAGATATATCGTAGCGTGTAACGGGCCCTTTATAAAGACCAAAAAATAGTGGTTACATAAAGGTAAATCAATAACATAACAAGGTATATTAGATTTAGCATTACATGTGTCATATTTATGAAAGATGGCTACCATCCATAGCCACGTATAAAATATAGCAATGGTTGGGCCAAATTTAGAGCCAAATTTATAGCATTTTTGGTCCACATATATTCTAAAATAAAAAAAGGGCAACATTGAGGCCCCACTAGCATAATGTGATGAAAAAAAAAAAAAAAAGTTGGAAAAGAAAAATACTCCTTTATTTTCGCAGCCGCTCCTTTTGTTCTCTGGGTCTGGTCTATATGAGATCATAAGAACAACATAATCTGGTTTCCGACATGGCAGAACTCGACATCCAGAGAAAAGCACACCGGGTCCGGCCTGTGGACGCCACTTCCTTTTATCTTACAGAGGAAGGAAGAAAATGTCGGCTCCAATTAATAAACAACCAGAAGCTTCAGGGACTGCGTAGAGGGAGCCGGAGGCGCCAGGTCGCACGCTGCTCAAGACCTGTCCCCGACAAAGAGCAATTCAATTCCATTTACCAGTTCACGGACACTGAAGCTAATGGCTCGATCATTACAAGTCACAATTGCCTGCGCTGATTTATCACGCTCGGAAAGAAAAATTTTATTTTATGACAAGTGGAGAAAATGAAATTATAGAGGGGGGAAAAAGGGGTAAAGCCGAAATCTGTACAATGACGCTTCTAACTTCTAGCACTTTGTCTACCGTAACTATAAAGACATGAAATTGATCGGGAGAGATATAGGCGGCGGCCGGGCACCACTCATACCAGTGAGATCTTTCTTTACACCCCACACTTGGTTTCTGCTGCTTTTCAAAAACCACAACAGCTGTTGCCCACCAAGGTATGTTGTAAGACCACCTGATTTTGGAACTATATAGGCCACTTCACACACAACGATCTCGTTAGCGATGTGACACGCCCAGATCGTTGCTACAATTTGCTGCAATCGCACATAGGTCGTTTTCTAGCGATCACACATACCCATCTTACAAAACAACGCTACATCTTTCAGTGATATATTGTTTGACCAAGGCGGTTGTGTGTACACCGTCACACGACATTCCTCCCAACGATTCTGGCAACAACAGAGTCGTATAATTGTCCATAGCATCAACCATGGCTGCCAAATCAGAACGCAGTTGGGACCACCAATCAGAGCAGAGGAGGCGTGGAGCATTGCTTGTAACGACACGACCACGTCGCTGATGATGGACGCACTAACGATGCTGTTCGTCGTTGGCAGGGTGTCAAACGTAGCTGCGTTACAAATGACGAACAATATTTTGAAAGTGAACAACGGGTCAACGATCAACGATTTTTTTTTATTATAAATTTAACCTTTATGCGATCAATGATTTTCGCTATTTTTAAGATCGTTCACGACGACGGAAGTGCGTCACGAAAACCGTGACCCCGACGATATATCATCAGATAAATCGTAGCGTGTAACGGGGCCTTATGCCTATACTGCAACGTTCAGGCCTTAAAAAATAATGTATCATGGAGGTCTTCAAAGTTCCTGACGAATGTAGGTACTTATAGCTGGTACTGAAGGAATTTGGCTTCGGTTCTACTTTCATTCACTGGATGGATCTTGTGTATTGTGCCGTTTAAAACACACTCGGCGGTGTTGATAGCTGGTTAGAAAACCCTTTTCCTCCACTTCTAGGCCTCCACTATGGATACTTATACTACAATATGTTCTATTTTTTAACCCCTAGCAAAGTCTGTCCTCATATAGTGGGACACAGACACATACAAGAATAGGTTGGTTGTTAGAGGACATGATACAAGCCAATGTTTTTTTTACTACAATGGAGTTTATCCCTGATTGAATTCTACAGGCCTCAAAATAAATAGGCGTAGGAGCTTTTTCTGCCCCCCGACTCCTTCCTGAGTACACTGACCCCAGCAGGCCCACATCTACAGTAAAGTAGTGCTATCCAGTATCTGGAGTCAGTAGACACGTACCCACCAAACTCCCATTTGCAAAGCGAAAAAATTCTCCTGGACCAGTCTCTGTCTGTCTCTGTGAAAGGCCGAGAAGATCTTGAGAAAATGGTGCCCATACAGATTTCCCATAAAGCCCCCAATGATGCCTAATCCCCTTCTGTAATTTATGTGCCATTATAAGGATCAAAATCTGACCTACAGAACCATGCAAAAACCCTTGAGACTTCGATGGAGAGGGATGGAGGCACAACTGACTCATGAGGGGGTCGATGGTTAAAACTCGAGAAGCAAAGGGTGCAAATGGGTTTGTGATAGCTACTTTGCCTTCACTGATATCAGACCCCATATTTGTGTGAATAACTGTCCGGCGTCACCGCACTGATCATAATTCTATCATGTTTCCAGCTGGAAGAGTGCAGACTAAAGCCCTGCACTACATTATAGGAAGGTCATCTGAACCCATGGGGACTGGTCATCTATTGTTTATAGATTGTTTCGGGATGAGAGAAGAATTAACAGGTTGAATTTCACTGTCTAAAGCCATCTGCTACCAGATAAACCACTGCCAAAGCCATCTGGTAGCAGATTGTTCCTCTCTCCCCATTGAAAACACATGACCGCTTGGCCGAGCAGAGCGCTGATGTGCATGTTGGGGTCAGGAGAGATAGCTGTTGGCTGACAGCTATCCCATGTGCATGGCCTTCCTAAGATCTCGGATCATTGTGACAGCTTCTAAGATAAGTGGTATTATGGATAAACAGGTGGATGAGCCTTCTGGCCGAGTCTGGGGTCTGAACCCACTGGACCACGGTGCCTGGGCTTACCCTGGAGGTAGAGGGCCGTGACTAAGTGCCTACCAGGTATTCACCAGAGCCTCTGATGAGGAGGTTGGACTTTGGTACCAGTAGGCACCAGGTGCCACTCCAAAGCAGTACTCAGGTCTGCAGTAGCTAAGCGAACAGCAGCAGGCAAGGCAAAGTCAGAGCCACAGGCTGGAGTCTGGACTGGCAATAGGCAGGATGGAATTAGATAGATTCAGATATAGGTGCAGACAGGATGACCGGTCGGATGCAGGTACAGGACAGCGGGTACAGGCAGTTTCGGTTCAGGAGCACAGACCGGAGAGGTTCAGGAGCACAGACTGGACAGGTAGTGGAACACAGTTAGGATGGATACTGGTGTACAGACAGGAGTGGTACCAGAACACAGGCAAGAGAATGCACTAGCAGGACAAGAACTGACAACAAGCAAACAAGTAACAGACACACATGACAATACAGACTAATATTGCTCAGGCACCTTCCTGAAGAGGAAGGTGCCTTAAATACCTTGAGGATCCCAGCAATAGGCTGGGGAAAACATAAAGGCTATGTGCGCACGTACATGCTGAAATTTCTGCAGCGATTTGGCAGCACATGTGCGCTGCAAATCGCTGCAGAAACACTGCTTAATGGATGCAGTGTGTTTGCAGCATAGATGCCGATTTCATGCGCTCGGGATGCAGCCTCTCTCATAGACAAAGTGGGAGCAGCATCCAAAGCGCACGAAAGAAGTGACAGGTTGCATCGTTAAATGCAGTGATTTTCTCACATTTTTTAAACTCAAATCGCTACGTTCAAAAAAGCATTGTGCGCTCGGATTATGCACAATCTTCATAGATTGTGCAGGGGATGCAGGACTCATGCATTTATGCTGCAGTGCTAAACGCAGCGTAAATGCATGAAATTACACTACGTTCGCACACAGCCTTACAGTGCGCATGCTGCCACTTTAAGAAAGAGGGAGCGCATGTGCACTCTAGTGGCCACACCTCAAGACCTGCATGGCACGCACAATCCTTGGGACACAACTAGAGCTGGGAGTGGAGCAGAAGCTGCAAGGTGGTCGAGCCGGCAGGAGAAATATGTGGGTGATTGCAAAGGAGCAGGGGAGAAAGTAGATTGGTCACAGTGGTGAGGACGTCTGCGTCTCTGCCAAGGAGGGAAGGCAGGACAGCGCACGGACGCCAGCGTTACAAGTGGTAGTTGGTGCTTTCTTTTGATGATTATCATCTGTGATACCTGCCTGACGAAGCTCCGACCTGGAACCGAAAACCGGTTTGTGTCATCTGTATTGTCCTTGACTAGAATAGTGAACTCCACCTGGATTTACTATTACTTCAGAATCATCCTTTCTCCGACGATGGAGAAACGCACTTCTAGACTCCCATACTCTTCTCCAACATTGTGACAGCAGATCCTTCTACGCATTTACAAAAACCTATGGTAGAAAAACTCCACCCTAAAAAACCGCCTTCATTTTTCTGCATCAGGCCTGGGTGGCAGCAAACTGCAAGGCAAGATGGGCGACGGCACTGGTGGAATTCTTAAGTACGACTGTTTGTCATCCGATTTATGGTTTCTCTTAGGGGCCTAGAGAGAGACACCCAATTGAGAATCACCCATTAGGCCTACTCGCCAACCGCTAAAGTATCTAGTAAGTAGAGGCGTATTTTCCAAAGTGCCGTCAGGCCGCTGTACAAAGCCCGACAACATAATTGTGCATATGGACAAGAGTCGTTACACAAGACAACCTCAAACACTCTCGTTAAGCATCAAGTAACATGTAATACAAATTAGGTATTTCTGTGATGTAATTACTGAAAAAAAAGAAGCCAGTGACATAAAGTCCTAGTCGTAGCCAGCAGAAAGGAATACATGGAAAGCTTAGCATTCCGCTTCTGAGAAAAAGCTGCACAAACACTAAAAGGTAACAAGGAACAGCGAGTAACATAACACCCGGGGAGAAACCGGCGAGACGTGAAATGTGCAGAGAGATGATTCACCCTTATCACTAAACCATCACACGTCCCTGGAAATGGAAAAATACTGCAATTAATAAGCTGCAATTCACACCCAACTCATACCAGCAGTCATCATATCTCCAATTTTGCAGCCGTTAAGTTTGTCTTTCAATAGTTTTTATTGAAAACATGAAATATTCTGCAACCCGTACATCTCATAAGCCAGTATTTAGCAAACTAATCAAGCAGATTGGACGATAGATGACGATAAGATATGAATTATGGTGGAAACCAGGGTATGAAGTTTGTGAAAAATGAATGATAAAGAGAAAGAAAACACAATGTATCTTTAAGGATTGTATCGCAAATGTGGCGCCCTGGACAAGCCAGGACGTCACAGGTACCACAACAACACACCCCACACCCCGGCTAGGCACATCTAGGTCAAAACACAAATCCTTGTTGCCTCCCTCCAGGGGCTGATATCCACACCAGGGGGTGGAGCCAGGCGGTTGGCCCCACCCGCCGAGGAGTTCACAGTCCTGGAGGCGGGAAAAGGAAGGCAGAGTAGTGGAGAGTAGTTGAAGAGTGGAGGAGTGAAGTGGTAGTGGAGGAGACTGACCGTGTCCGGGTGCGTGGCCCGGGCACATACAGCAAGGTTGGCAGACGGTGGTGACCGTCTGCAGGAGGGGCTGATTGACGTGAACCGTAAGGACCAGGGACGGGCGGTGGCCCGCCGGTACCGGATCGGGGGAGAAGCCAGTACCATTCGGCAGGGCTTACGGACCCCGACCAGGCTAGGAATCGCCGTAAAACCGGTCAAATCCGTTAGCGAAGGGAACCTCCGGGGTTTCCCAGCAGTCAAGACCCGATTGAAGGCAACCGCTCAAACTGTGAAGGGAAATACAGTCACCGCCAAGGCTACAGTTCCCAGGGTCAGAGCCTGCGGGCAAAAGAGGCTCCCTCAGCCTCCATCCAAGCTGGGGAGCGGGTTACCGGTGGGAAGCCACCAGAACCGAGAACATAACAGGTGCAGGGAAAGGCAGTCACCACCAACCTACCGGGAGAAGAACCACCGCAGCCGTCTGTGGGACCCGTCCATCCAGCCGTTTGTTTTACCGGAGACTTTGCATTCTTCATTGGCTGAGTGAGTACCACCGTGCCGTGCGGCACCGCGCTGCCCCCGTGACCCTGCACCTCACCAGGCCCCGTAACCCGCCTGCCTTCCCTCCCTCACCGGACCTCGGGACAACCAATCCCCCTACCCACGGAGGGGAAGAGCCACATCCAAGCTGCTCCATGTCATCGCTCCCGGGATCCCCGTCCAGAGCAGCGGTGGTGTCACAACCTCACCACAACCATGGGTGGAGTCACGGACAATAAATCCCCCAAAAACCATTCCCCTTTTCACTCACGGGCGAGGAGCGCCGCTCGAGTCCCCGGATCGAGCCCACCGCTCGAGCCACCGAGCAGCAGCAGCGCCGGACCCGAGCGTGGTGAGCACAGCATCCCCTCCCCGCCCGCGACACAAAGATATCGTTTGAGTGCCATAAAGACAAGTGATATTGTCTGCTGCAGACAGGGTGGAACAATAGCGGTCACACGGATCGCAAACGCAACCAGGCCCCGGGGGTGCAGGGGCCCTGCCGGCCCCAGCCGCTGCTTCAACTGGATGTGAATCCGAGGCTGTGCATCCTGCTGAAATGCATCGCGGTGCAGAGACCCGTTAGGTCCTTGTACTGCAAAACATGATGCTAGCCAACCAGAAGCCAGCAGCTTTCATCTGTGTCCCAGTGACTGAGGACGGCACATGGCAATGACGTCATGTGTTGCAATAGCCCCGACATTGTGCGCTGGCTACACAGAAGGATGCTGCACGATGTGGGAGCCAGAGTCGGTGAGTACAATGTTATTTTTTTTGCATTAGGTAGAATGGAGATATCTTTACCAAGATGGGCCAGGCGAGGGACAGTAGATATCAGGAAGGGGACAGCAGATACCAGGAGCGGCCAAGGAGGAGGACAGTATACACCAGGATAGCCCCAGGAGGGGGACAGTAGATACCAAGAGGGACCCAGAATGGGGGCATATATACCAGGATGAGGACATTTTTTACCAGGATGGGGTTATATATACACACCAGGATGTGGGCTAATATATACTAGGATGGGGGGACATATATGCCAGGATGGGGGACATACTTACCAGGATAGGGGACATATTTACGAGGAAGGAGCCCAGGATGGAGACATCAGAACAGGGTGAGAGACATTACTACATAATGGGGGGAGGGCAAACTTGTATGTTTCTATAAGATTTAGAAAGTTAAATGTACATACACATACATATGACTAGCATAAGGGGGGCCATATCCAAATCTTGTACTAGAGCCCATCGAACCCTAGTTATACCACTGGCTGCAGACTCTCCAAATAGAGGAAAATCACAAAAAAATTTGTTATGGTAAAATCAACATAAAACTGTAGTTTTTATGGTGATTTTTGATGCAGAAATTCTTCAGATGTGCCACGGCTCACACCATGTGATCCACAAAGGCGTTGCAGCGGTGGTCGAGTTGCACCGTAGACTTTCTGAAGCGGTTCATTAAATTTTTTTCCCCAGTTCAGGATAGAAAATTTTTTTAAAGGGTTTTTCCAGAATTACAATTTTTTTACTCTGTGGGTTCTTAGCGAGGTTTTGCGGCTTCAGGTGTTCCTTTCCCTGCAGGAGCCAGTTTCTGAAGCTCTCACGTCAACATCACCGCTGCCTCCGATCACTGAGCTCATCCCTGGTGGGTTGTTTTGCCATCTACATAAGTACTCACTGTAGGGAAGGTGCCACGACATCACCGCTGCGACCTGTCAACAAAGACCTGCGGCGGCAGCAACTCCGATACATTACAGGAGCAGCGATGGATTTCCCAAATCCCAGCAAATAAATATTCAAGGTTATGAAAGAGGGAATTTATATACTGTAGTATTTTCAAGTCTTCTCTGTAGGCAAACATTTTTAGCCCTTACACTCTATTTTCCTCCTCATTTTCCAAAAATCATAACTTTTTTTAATTTTATCTATCAACAGAGCCCGAGTAGTGATAGGCGGATCAGGACTGTAAAAGTCCGAATCTGAGCGGTTTCAAACATACCAGAGTGCCGGGCCCGGAATGCTCAAAGAATTCTGGGTATTGATCTGGAATTCGGGTAATACAAAAAAAATATAATGAAAAAATAAAGAAAAAAGGAATAAAGGAAGCGGTGCTATGCTTACCGAGGCTCTGGCGCGGCTGTAGCTGCTTCCGTGGCCGCTCATTCACTTCCGGGGCCGTGCATTAAGCTTCATGCATATGCACTGCTTTCCCCGCCCATCGGCATCTGATTGGTTGCAGTCAGACGCGCTCTCACCCTGAGTGGCAGAGCATCTGTAAATATGAAGCACTTGCTCCCATCCCATCTACCACCATGGGTCCCCATTTTCCTAGATCCAGAATTTTTTGTTTTTATATTGATGGTGCTGTATGACGGCTTGTCGTTTGTGTGTCGGGCTATAACTTTTATTCGCAGTGCTTTAGAGCATATACAGTACCTATGACATTTTGATCACTTAATGTATTTTTATAGGCGGTGGTGCTAATGAAAGAAAGGCTGTTTTGGGGTTTATACTTTTTTTTTTCTTTATTACTTACATAAATTTATATTTTGATACAGTAGAATATTATGCACATGGAGAAACCATATGTGTTTATTTTTTATCTCTATTTTTAAAGGGGGAATAGAGTGATGATTTAAATTTTTATATTTTTTTATTTTATTTTTTTTAATTTTTATATATTACATTATTGAACCTGGGGATTTGAACCACTGATCAGAAGCCCTAAGCTAAATTTCAGGTGCCAGCTGTAGAACGCAGCTGGCACCCATGCTATATGGAGTGAGCTCAACACCTGAGCACACTCCACAAGGATAGTAGAGGAGGACGATAGCACATTAAACGGGGGACGCTGCAGTAAATGAGAAATTTATTGTGTTTCAAAATGGTTCTTTATTAACTCAGCGCATTTTGGCACCAAAACGGCGCCTTCCTCAAAGGATTTGGTTATTGTTTTTTTTTTTATCTTGAGAAAGGTACTGTTTCAGCTCCAAAACGCGTTGGGGTTTATAAAGAACCATTGTGGAACACAAAAAGGCTTCTCATTTACAGCAGTGAGTCCCATTCAACATAATTTTGCCCTCCTCCACTATTATTCATCTGGAAGAAGTCTTTCCTTCTCCAGCAGTAGCAGTTACACATACCTACGAGAATTGTGCCTTAACGCAACAGCGCTGGGTGAGCACATACTCCCGCCTTACACCATATGTGCTAGGCAATACTACTCTATGTGTGCGCTTTTGTTGCCCAAATAGTTCTTCACTCCACAGTGATAGCCCGCTTCCAATATGTAGTTACGGCACATGTTGCCAAAGGGTCGATATATCAGCAATGCATCGCCTACAGTTTTCTGAACACAGCTCCTCCACAGAGTATTGTTGGTCATACACCTTTTGGTTAGAAGCTTATTTGGCCAATTATGTTTGCCAAACCACGACACACGAACCCAAGTCAGATACCTCGGGTGGTGGCTTCTCTGCCTTAGAAAGAAAAAGGATTGGACTTTTTGAAAACCAACATACTCGATCCTTATTTCATCACCAACATGTCATGGAGAGTAAAGTCAGAAAACCCAAATACACAGTAGTTGAGGATAAATATAGGAGAATGGATTCGCACGACTCGCTCCATCGGCCAGATCAATAGTCTGTGACCACTAGATGTGAGGCTTGTGAATCTCCTTATCTCCCGACGCTTCTTTTGACTAGCAAGGGTGGTACGATGTCGTGTGTGTCACACCGCAATGACGCTGTGCCGCGTTATCAAAAGAGGAGTCGGGAATGTCACAAGGTAGAGATACGCAGGCCTCCCATCTAGCGGACAAAGATTACTGAACTAGCTGATGGACCAGAGTCCCGCAAATCGATTTTCCCATCTTTAGTGATAAGTCCTCGCTCCTGAAATCGACAGGTCGAACGACATTCATCTAATATATAGATATATATATTTCCCCCATTTACTCCACTGACTACTTTTTGTGATATTGTTTGAAAGACCTTCATCCACAACATTTCAATATCCTCCTTTTTGAAACATTCGGGGACGATGATCATGGATCTAGTTTCAGAAACCCCATGATCAAGAGCTTTTATTGCCGGTGCAGTTTCTTCCCCAATGTCACCAATACGATACAATCACAGGACAGGTCCACCAAGGTAAGGGCTGCTCATTGTTGGTATCTCTACGCTCTGGGACATAGTGGAGGTTCTGAAGTGGCAGACTCTGCCTGCAATGTTCATTTACTAAGAAACCATTGCTTAAAGGGGTGGTCCACTACTCAACATTAGTGGCCACATCGATTTAGAGCTCATAGGGAACACCTTTCTCAAATACCTTGTGTAGTAAATTCTGACTCTAAGCGGCACTCAGTCCTCTGTCCCCCAGCACCACCCTCCTCTCTTCTGATGTCAGCTGAGGACTTTGCCTCTTTCTTCAAGCATAAGATTGACAACATCAGAGCAAGATTTGGCCCACAACCCCGACAGCCCATCCTCATAACTACTGAGCCCTCTTCCTTTAAATCCAACTTCTCCACCATGACAGAAGAACATCTTTCCACTCTACTCTCGAGATCACATCTCACCACCTGTCCACTTGACCCACTCCCATCCCACCTCATCCCCAATCTCACCATAGTTCTCATCCCAACCCTAACCCATCTCTTCAACCTAACAACAACTTCATGCTTTAAACAAGCCTCCATCACAGCAAATCCTCAAAAAGTCCTCCCTTGACCCTTCCTCTGTGTCAAACTATCGCCCCATATCACTTTTCCCTTATGCCTCAATTACTGGAACAGCATGTCCATCTTGAATTGTCCTCATACCTCTCCTCCTGCTCCCTCTTTGACCGGCTACAATCTGGCTTCCGACCGCATCATTCCACTGAAACTGCCCTAACTAAAGTCACCAATGACCTACTATCTGCCAAAGCCAACCGACACTACTCTATCCTCCTCCTCATGGACCTATCTTCTGCCTTCGACACAGTGGACCATTCCCTTCTACTACAAAT
Organism: Anomaloglossus baeobatrachus; assembly: GCF_048569485.1. NCBI lineage: Eukaryota > Metazoa > Chordata > Amphibia > Anura > Aromobatidae > Anomaloglossus > Anomaloglossus baeobatrachus. The sequence continues at coordinate 42,332,740 of NC_134358.1, forward strand.
TCTCTCATCCCTGGGTTTCACAGACTTGGCACTATCTTGGTTCTCCTCATACCTAACAGACTGGACTTTCAGAGTCTCCCACTCTTACACCACCTCCTCATCTCGCCCCTTATCTGTCGGTGTCCCCCAAGGTTCCGTTCTTGGACCACTGCTGTTCTCCATCTACACCTCAGAGTCCCACAGCTTTCAGTATCACGTCTATGCTTATGATACACAGATCTACCTCTCTGGACCTGACATCCCCTCCCTACTAACTAAAATCCCACAATCTCTGTCAGCTATTTCATCCTTTTGCTCTGCTCTATTTCTGAAACTGAACATGGACAAAACAGAAATCTCTCCTCCACCTCACTCTACCACCCCACCTAACATACCCATCAAAGTCAATGGCTGCTCACTCTCCCCAGTCCAATGAGCTCGCTGCCGGGGAGTGACTAGACAATGTTCTCTCTTTCAAGCCACACATCCAAGCCCTCTTCATCTCCTGCCACCTCAAACTCAAAAACATTTCCCATATTCATACATTAATTTCCCAAAAAGCTGCAAAAACCATAGTGCATGCCCTTGTTATCTTCCGCCTGGACTTTTGCATCCTACTGCTCTCTGGCCTCCCTTCTAACAGTCTCGCAACACTGCAATCTATTCTACACTATGCTGCCCAACTAATCCACCTGTCCCCTGCTACTTCCCGACCTCTCCTCTCTGCCAATCCCTTCACTGGCTTCCCATTGCCCAACGACTCCAGTTCAAAACCCTTACTATGACCTACAAAGCCATCCACAACTTGTCTCCTCCTTACATCTGTGCCCTAGTCTCCCGACTTACCGGCACGTAACCTTCGATCCTCACAAGATCTCCTTCTTTGCTCCCCTCTCATCTCCTCTTCCCACCACTGCATCCAAGACTTCTCCAGTGCCTCCCCCATACTCTGGAATGCTCTGCCGCAACATATCAGACTCTCGCCCACCTTAACAAGCTTCAAAAGGAACCTGAAGGCCCACCTCTTCCAACAAGTCTACAACCTGCCGTAACTCTCAGTCCGCTATGGCACTGCACAACCATCTCTATCCTCACCCATCCCTTGTAGACTGAGCCCTCACGGGCAGGGTCCTCTCTCCTCCTGTACCAGTCTAAGCCTTGTTTTGTTTATGATTATTGTACTTTTCACATGTAAAGCGCCATGGATTAAATGGCGCTATAGTAATAAATAATAATAATAATAATAATGTCGAGTAGTGGACCACCTCTTTAAAGAAGAACTCTTGTACGAGGTTGTACACAGATCTGCATCTCACAAGCTCAGCAGGAAGGAGGAGTTATGTAGAAAATTTACTTAAATACTTGGAATAGTGCACATGCGAGCACATTCCCACCCTTCCTGATGTTTACACGGCACAATTTTCCCTACAGATCTGTGTCTTGTGGAGAGGAAACCTTCCTTGGAAGTTCTAAGAATGTGGCTTCTGAACCCTTTTGTATGGAAATAAGGCGGATAAAGTTATGTGACTTCCCACGCAGCCAGAAATAAACGCCGGCTCGGGCTGCTGTCCTGAGCGACCTATGTGTTTGCCCCCACTGCGGTATGACGATAACACAAAAGAGGTCCCGCTTAGATGATCGCCCTGAAGAGGAAGCAAACGTTTCCTGTTTCCCTGCCAGTCAGGCGATGAGAACTTTTTTTTTATCGTGAATTTAAACAGATCGTTATGGACATTCAGAATTGATTGCAGATGATGGAGGGAAATGTGCAACCGAAAGCCCCGGGTTTCCTGACACAAACCCAGCACCGTAACTAATAATGTCCCAGCTCCACAGTCCACGCCGCACAGAAGCTCCGGGTCAATCACACCCAAGCGTCTGGCAAAAATTTGCATAAAATGACTTAGTTCACCCAGAGGGCAAGGTGGCCCAACGTCTTGTCTATCTTGGCAAATAACATTTTATCAGCCATGACATTAAAACGTCTAATGTGAAGTCGCCGCAAGTGTCTCGAGAACAGCACGGATCCATCAAAACCTGGACTCCACGAGAGGCACCAAAATGCTAAAAGCAGATCCTATAAGTCCTGCACCATGCTCGGTGTGGCCTCCATAGATCGGACTTGTTTTTCCAGCACATCCATCAATCGATAGGATTCAGTTTTAGCAAATTCGGAGGAAAGTCAACCGATTCTAGCAATGTCATGTTCTTCCATCATTTTTAATCTGGATAAAAAAGCTGTGGAGGAGTAGCGCAATAAAACCAAATAACCAGATAAAACGCCAAAGATTAATAATTAGGTAAAATCACCTATAGGGGTTGTGCTAGTCACAACTCCTATACTCGCGTGGCAACAAGGTGATGACAGCTTCAATCCCGAAGAATTCAGCGGGAGAACTTAGTATAAAAGAAACCGGGTGTCACACCGCTTATCCGGTCATTGCTCTATGTCCTGAGGAAGGGGGCTACAACCTTCGAAACTCGTTGACCTGTACTTTGCAACTTTAATAAAGACATGGAATAATTTATTCGATCATTTTTAGACCGTTTTTGCAGGGTGGCAAAAGCACTGCCACAAGGGAATTCTGTTACTTGATCTGTAAATTGTTCAGGTAGATGGTACGTCACATCCATATAGATGTCAGGACGAAAGGTTTCTTAACACAACAGTGTCCCATCACACACTGGCTTGTCTTCTTCCCATCAGCATCGTAGTGCCATTGCTTCTACCAGATAAGTGACACAAACCCAACCCAGCCATCCACATACAAGAAAGCGTGGTCCATCACACCAGCTCACCCTATTCAATACCTCATGGTCCAGTTCTGTTACTCACGTCCCCAATGTACACACAGTTGGCAGTGGTCAGGGGTTAGCATGGGCGCTCTGTCAGGCCTGCAGCATAGGCAGGAGGAAATTTTCAGGAAATTGTGCTACAGTAGCTCTTCTACATGAATGCACCTTATGGGCCAGACCTTGCTCCTGAGGTATAGTAATGACATTTGGGCACTCACGATATCTCTGGTTCAATAGTTGCCCTTTTAGTAGGTGATAACCATTGCATACTGGGAACACTTGCTGTATCCTGGGAACACCTCACAAGACCTGATGTATACCGGAAACACCTCACAAGACCTGACGTATACCGAGAACACCTCACAAGACCTGATGTATACCGGAAACACCTCACAAGACCTGATGTATACCGAGAACACCTGACATGCCCTGACGTATACCGGAACAACCTCACAAGACTTGAAGTTTATTGAGAACACTTCAAAAGACCAGATATATATAGGGATCATGACACAAGACCTGATGTCTACTGGGAACACCTCACAAAACCTGATGTATACTGGTAACACCTCACAAGACCTGAGGTGTACCGGGAACACTGCACAAGACCTACCGTATACCGTGAACACTTCACAAGACCTGTCGTATACCGGGAACACCTCCCAGGACCTGCCGCATACCAGGAACGCCTCAAAAGACCTGCTGTACTCTGGGAAAATTTCACAAGACCTAATGTATACCAGGAACACTTGCCAAGACCTGACATATACAGGGAACACCACACAAGACCTACCTTATACCGGAAACATTGTACAAGACCTGCTGTATACAGGGAACACCTCACAAGGCCTGACATATACCTGGAACACTGCACAAGATCTAACTTACACCGGGAACACCTCAAGATCTGCCACATACCTGGACCACCACACAAGACTTGACGTATACTGTGAAAACGTCACAAGACCAGATGTATACCGGAAAAACCTCACAAGACCTGCCACATATTTGGAACACCTCCCCCAAGACCTGCCGTATACTGTGAAAACCTCACAAGACCTGATGTATGCCAGAAACACCTCACAAGACCTTATGTATACAGGGAACACCTTACAAGATCTGCCATATACAAAGAACACCTCACAGGACCTAATATACCGGGAACACCGCACAAGACCTAACGTTTACTGGGAACACCTCAAAAAGCCTGATGTACACAGGGAACAACTCAAAAAGCCAGATGTACATAGGGAACATCTCACAAGACCTGATGTATATCGCGTACACCAATCAAAAGACACTGTGTATACTGGCGAGCCCAATATAAGGCCATCCGTGCACTACAGACACCCAACAACATCTGATGTATACAAAAAAACATGTGTGAAGTGTGAATGCGGCCAAAAATTATAACAACTGAAAGCCAGAAGAGTATATTGGCTGCCTAATTCCAAGACTCATTTTCCATACATCATCATGCGTACATGTGTAAATGATCAATTCCCAATGTACAGAATATTGATATCTTTGATTAATATTGGTTCCCTCCACGTTACGTAAAGTACAGACTCGGCTTAGTTTCACTATTAGAAGAGAAAGTGTAGACCGGGGGGTAAACGTCGGGGAATTTCTCTTATCAGCTCTGAAACAGATCAAGAAAACTATCAGGAAAGAGGAGGTTTTCAGAGCGTATCCCTAATACTTCCCCACAGTGAGATGAGAACGTCAGATTATTCATGTCTGTAGATTCACGCCTGTATCACACCACATCCTCACCAAGCGCCCGGGGCGAGATAACCCAACAGACAAACCGTCAAGTCTGGAGGGACGTCCCGGTCAGAATTGCTTATTTTACCTTTTCTCTATATGAAATATTGAGGAATAAAATATATATACCGAGTATATACATATATAAGTATATGAGTCCAACAATGTGGACCAGCTCACTCCTGTGAATCACCTGGATCCTCAGCTGACCTGGTTAACTCCGTTGTGCCCGGATCAGGATGTAGGAGTCCATCCATACAAATGTGAACAACAACAAGGCAGAGTCCAGCAATAACGTGAGCAATCCAGGATGCTGTTAAAAAATTTTTTTCCTTCTTTTTATTCATAAATTCATTAAAATATAATGGTCCAAGCAATTCAGAACAGCATTATCGCAGGAAAATAGCGCAGATAGGACTACGCGTTTCAGCGGTAAAATCCGCCTTCTTCACGGTCCAGAATCTGATCTGCTTTCCAAACATAGAACCTTATATACATCTCACTCCCATCAGGGTAATTACAAACATATGTGAGAGACTTAAAAACATAAGCTAGAAAAGCAGATCAAACATATAAACTATTCGCATATTAATCAATATACAGCATGCATAAGAGTTATAAGGAAAGGATTCAACATTTTGGAGAAAAATACAATCAGAAAATCCAATAACCTGACGATAAAACTATTTTTAAAGTGATACAAAAAGCCTAACACAGTAGTAATAGCCAGCAACATATAATGCAACAATGTATCAATAGTGCATAATGATATCTATACGATTGTTAAAGCCCTGTGGCATGCGGGTCCCCAGCTCAAATATCCACCTGCTCTCTCTTGCAAGCACTTTTTTATGAAAATCTCCCCCTCTCAATGGTTTTTTTACATGCTCTATGCCCATAAAAGAAAAACCACGTAGATCCCCATTGTGTTTTTTTTGAAAAATGTCGGGACACTACTGATGCACCAACCATTGGCAAATTGCTAGCATCTGAAAGATGTTTGCGGATTCTGGTTTTAAGGGGGTTCATCGTGCAACCTACATATTGCATGCGGCATATATTGCAATTAATTAAATAAACTACATTCTCCGTATTACAGTTTATAAAAGAACGAACATTAAACTGTTTTTCATTGGAAATAGATGTAAATATTTTAGACTTATTAGCAAAACCGCAGCACTTGCAAATATTAGCACCGCATTTAAAAAAGTCCTATTGTTTTTAACCAGTTGCTAGGGGAGATTTTGTCTGGATCTTTGAACATGCTAGGTGATAATAATGTAGCTAAAGTTGGGGCTCTTTTTGCCACAAAGGCAATATCATTATTTTCTGAAAATAATTGGTACTGGAGAGAGGAGTGAAAGGTCCCATTATGAAAAAAATAGGCACAGAAATGCAGCGCCTCTGAGAAACCCAACTATCCTAGATACGGTTATTCCACCCAGCTTTCCTGTGTGAGGTCCTCCTTAGGCTAAGTTCACACATCCTGTGTTTTGCATCAGTCACAATCCGTCGCCTTGGGGAATTACGGTAAGGCTAAGTTCACACATCCTGTGTTTTGCATCAGTCACAATCCGTAGCCTTGAGGAATTACGGAATCCTGCAAAATATTTTGCAGGAATCCTGTATTTCCCCATAGACTTCTATTAGTGACGGATTGCGACTGATGACCCTGCGTTGCATCCGCTGCGTCGCGGTCCGTCGTTATTGACTGACCGCCGAGCGGGGAGCAACGCAGAATGTAACGTTTTTCGGGCCGTCAAAATTAACGCGCCGCGCAGGAATCCGTCGCCATCCGTCAAGCTTGTAATGCATGTCTATGGTGCTGGATTCCGTCGTAATCCGTCTTACAACGGAATCCAGCGCAGGATTCCGTCATGCTCTACTGAGCATGCCCAGCATGCTTGGCACGCCCACTGGGCTGTCCCAAACACAGACGGATCATGACTGATCCGTCAAAAAACGGACGCACAGCGGATGTAACGGACGCAACTGATCCGTTTTTTCACAGGATTCCTGTGAAAGGAATCCTGTGAAAAACACATCAGTTGCATCAGTTGACATCTTGAAAATGACTGATCCGTTGCTGACGGACCTGACGGATTGAAAACACAGGATGTGTGAACTTAGCCTTATCTTTCCTCCTGCGACCACACACAGTATAGATTGGTGCGGGTGGTCACAAACAACAATACTTTCTTGTAACCAAACCTCCAGTTAGTAACTTCTGAGGAATGCACTGACCGGGCTGAGGGCCATTTCCAGAAAACCTGCCGAGCCCAAATATCTCAGTCCAATGACGAATCCCATTGAGGTATTTCTCCATATTCTGCCATAATGAGCGAAGTGTTGGATGAATTCGCTCAGACCTGATGAAGGTTTTCAGTGATTCAGCGAATGCGTTTTGTAGGTGAAATTCGTTGTGAAATAACCACAGTAACCCGGAAATAATAAGGCAGTCAGCGATAAAGCGAGCTACAGCGACCTCCGAAACAGAGAAAACGATTGTAACCCGCACAACATAACCATCCACGGCGATCCCTATAATAGAACCGGCCACGGCGATCCCTATAATAGAACCGGCCACGGCAATCCCTATAATAGAACCGGCCACGGCATTCCCTATAATAGAACCGGCCACGGCAATCCCTATAATAGAACAGGACATGGCGATCCCTATAATAGAACAGGCCATGGCAATCCCTATAATATAACCGGCCACGGCGATCCCTATAATAGAACCGGCCACGGCAATCCCTATAATAGAACCGGCAACGGACAATCCCTATAATAGAACCGGCAACGGACAATCCCTATAATAGAACCAGCAACGGACATTCCCTATAATAGAACAGGCCATGGCGATCCCTATCATAGAACCGGCAACGGACAATCCCTATAATAGAACCAGCAACGGACATTCCCTATAATAGAACAGGCCATGGCGATCCCTATCATAGAACCGGCAACGGACAATCCCTATAATAGAACCAGCAACGGACAATCCCTATAATAGAACCGGCAACGGACAATCCCTATAATAGAACCGGCAACGGACATTCCCTATAATAGAACCGGCAACGGACAATCCCTATAATAGAACCGGCCACGGCAATCTCTATAATTGAACCGGCCATGGCAATCCCTATAATACAGCCGGCCATGGCAATCCTTGTAATAGAGCCGGACACGACGATCTCTATAATAGAGCCAGACACTGCAATTCCTATAATAGAACTGGCCACGGCAATCCTTGTAATAAAGCCGGACACGGCGATCTCTAGAATAGAGCCAGACACGACGATCCCTATAATAGAGCCAACCATGGTGATCCCTGTAATAGAGCCAACCATGGTGATCCCTGTAATAGAGCCGGCCACAGTGATCCCTACAATACAGCCGACCACGGTGATCCCTATAATACAGCCGACCACGGCAATCCCTGTAACAGAGCTGGCCATGGCTATCCATCTAATAGAACCGGCCACGGCTATCCCTCTAATAGAGCCGGCCAAAGCGATCCCTGTAATAGAGCCGGCCACGGCTATCCCTGTAATAAAGCCGATCACGGCTATCCCTGTATTAGAGCCGGCCACGGCTATCCCTGTAAGAGAGCCGGCCACGGCTATCCCTGTAAGAGAGCCGGCCACGGCTATCCCTGTAAGAGAGCCGGCCACGGCTATCCCTGTAAGAGAGCCGGCCACGGCTATCCCTGTAAGAGAGCTGGCCACGGCTATCCCTGCAATAGAGCCTGCCACGGCTATCCCTGCAATAGAGCCGGCCACGGCTATCCCTGTAATAGAGCCGGCCACGGCTATCCCTGTAATAGAGCCGGCCACGGCTATCCCTGTATTAGAGCCGGCCACGGCTATCCCTGTAAGAGAGCCGGCCACGGCTATCCCTGTAAGAGAGCTGGCCACGGCTATCCCTGCAATAGAGCCTGCCACGGCTATCCCTGCAATAGAGCCGGCCACGGCTATCCCTGTAATAAAGCCGGCCAAAGCTATCCGTGCAATAAAGCCGGCCACAGCTATCCCTGTAATAGAGCCGGCCACGGCTATCCCTGTATTAGAGCCGGCCACGGCTATCCCTGTAAGAGAGCCGGCCACGGCTATCCCTGTAAGAGAGCTGGCCACGGCTATCCCTGTAAGAGAGCTGGCCACGGCTATCCCTGCAATAGAGCCTGCCACGGCTATCCCTGCAATAGAGCCGGCCACGGCTATCCCTGTAATAAAGCCGGCCAAAGCTATCCATGCAATAAAGCCGGCCACAGCTATCCCTGTAATAGAGCCGGCCACAGCTATCCCTGCAATAGAGCCGGCCACGGCTATCCCTGTAATAGAGCCGGCCACGGCTATCCCTGTAATAGAGCAGGCCACAGCTATCCCTGTAATAGAGCCGGCCACAGCTATCCCTGTGATAGAGCCGGCCACAGCTATCCCTGTAATAGAGCCGGCCACAGCTATCCCTGTAATAGAGCCGGCCACAGCTGTCCATGCAATAGAGCCTGCCACGGCTATCCCTGCAATAAAGCCTGCCACGGCGATCCCCTTCTTTCCTTCTTGCTTGTATTTCATTTCAACTTTGCATTTTCTGCGCATAAATCATCATGAATTGAAGGAGCATAAGTCCGAACTGTGCGCTCTTTGATGACAACCGCATTGTAGGATGAGAGGGGCAATGAAGCGGGCCGGGTCTAGAGATCTGTCTTGTTCAGAGCAGTGCTTACGGGCTCAATACCAAAGAGTTTGTAAATGAGTGCTCCTTGCCTAGGAAACTGGCAACCACTGACAGACTGCAGCGGTGACCGGTAACCTAGGTAACAAGCAGGGAGTTTTGAGTTCACACATAGGGGAATTATTTCACCCTTTTTTTGTTGTAGCTGCTCCCTGTAACGCCATTGTGACCCGACAGTAACCACGAAAGGCATCAGGCCGGACCGCATTCCTCCCGCCGTGGCGGAGACCTGCAGCTCACATCTGCGTGTTATCTGACATCGCTGGTTCTCATCACTGCCCGCGCACACACTGGACATTTCCTAGAAAATCACAGGTGGAGCGAGTTATTATCCAGCGTGTGTTTTACATAACACGGCACAATGACGGGGATCGGATAACATATGAGACACAGATGTAACAGAACCCGGTGCACAAGAGCTGACGATCTACAGGGAAATAGTAGATGTTAGCAAGTCTGCACAGATGGAAGAGCGCTGCTCCTGCAGTCTGGGGCAGTCCTCCTTTTTTCTGTGGATGAATAAAATAAGTTTTATTGGGCTTATACATTGGAAATCCTTAGGAGAGAAAGCTAATGTTTGACCGATAGGGATCAACCTATGCCCCCCATTATTACCTTCCGCAGGGTCTCCTCCACCGCACTGATATACTGGTTCAGATCCCTGTTCAGCGTGGCGTATTCCAGCATGACGGACTCCATGCCGTCCACCTCTGCGGCCTCACCTGAGAAGACACACAAGGGTTGTCAGGTTTATTCGTACATTGGTTTCTCACCTTGGCCCACATTTTATAAGAGGGGAGATGCATCGGTGCAAACTAGATGAAATGGTACAAGTCCTCCTCACGCTCCCTCTCTGCATTTACAGTTTATTTTTTGCTCACTTCACACAAAACCCAGCAGATCAGCATGGCCTAGCTCTCCTCTCCAAACTGCTTTTGGTGTTCCTAGTACTCAAATACACCCAAGGTCTGTCCCAATTATCATGATTTGTATTTTGCCATCCAATTTCTGTGTGTAAAATCCTCTTTATCAGCATTCTGACAGCACTATAGGTGCTAGAGCTTGTTTTCGCTTACTTTTCAGGATATAGTGCACCTGCCATTATCCTGTGGTTTCTCTGCCCTGAACTGAAAACAAAGCCTTGGTTACACTTTTATGCATTGTTACAGACAAGGGAGTCAGCAAAGACAATGACACATCCCTCCCTTCTTGTAGATGAGGAAAAAAAACCCAAACACATTTCATGCAGCGAGACAAAGTACCACCGCCACCTCCAGTAGACACGAAACTCCCTCTGCACTTCCTATGAAGACAAAGCGCCTCCCACATAGAGACTAAACCCTACCCCCACTTCCTGTAAAGAGACAAAGCCCTGCGCCACTTCCTTTAAAGAGACAAAGCCCTGCGCCGCTTCCTGTAAAGAGACAAAGCCCTGCGCCACTTCCTGTAAAGAGACAAAGCCCTGCGCCACTTCCTGTAAAGAGACAAAGCCCTGCGCCACTTCCTGTAAAGAGACAAAGCCCTGCGCCACTTCCTGTAAAGAGACAAAGCCCTGCGCCACTTCCTGTAAAGAGACAAAGCCCTGCGCCACTTCCTGTAAAGAGACAAAGCCCTGCGCCACTTCCTGTAAAGAGACAAAGCCCTGCGCCACTTCCTGTAAAGAGACAAAGCCCTGCGCCACTTCCTGTAAAGAGACAAAGCCCTGCGCCACTTCCTGTAAAGAGACAAAGCCCTGCGCCACTTCCTGTAAAGAGACAAAGCCCTGCCCCACTTCCTGTACACAAAGCCCTGCCCCACTTCCTGTACACAAAGCCCTGCCCCACTTCCTGTACACAAAGCCCTGGCCTACTTCCTGTAAAGAGACAGACAGCGTTCCATCCCCTGTAGAGACTAAACCACACCCTCATTTCCTGTACAGTAACAAAGGCTCACCTCCACTTCAAGAAGACTAAACCCACCCCCACTTCCTGTAGAGGACAAAGTCCCACCCCCCCCGTGGAGACTAAACCTCACCTTCACTTCCAGTACAAAACACAAAGCCCCACCTCCACTACCCATTACCAAGAGACTAAACCCCACCTACTCTTCCTGTAGAGAGACAAAGCCCCACCCCCACTTCCTGTTAAAACTAAACTCCACTTTTTGTAGAGGCAAAGGCCTTCCACACTTTCCTGTACAGATACAAAGACCTACCAACCCTTCCTGTAAAAAGAGATATAAAGAACTACCCACACTTCTTGTAGAAAAATATAGAGATCCACCCGCAATTCCTGTTAAAACTAACCTAACTTCATGAACAAATCCCTCCCCCCACTTCCTCTACAGCAATAAAGACCCATCCTCACTTCCTCTACAGCAATAAAGACCCATCCCCACTTCCTCTACAGCAATAAAGACCCATCCCCACTTCCTCTACAGCAATAAAGACCCATCCCCACTTTCTGTACAGTGATAAAGACCCACCCCCACTTCCTGTACAATGATAAAGACTCATCCCCACTTTCTGTACAGTGATACTCACCCCGACTTCCTGTACAGCGATAAAGACCCACCCCCACTTCCTGTACAGCGATAAAGACCCACCCCCACTTCCTGTACAACAATACCCACCCCCACTTCATGTACAGCAATAAAGACCCATCCCCACTTCCTGTACAGACCCATCCCCACTTCATGTACAGCGATAAAGACCCACCCCCACTTACTGTACAGTAATAAAGACCCACCCCAACTTCCTGTACAGTGATAAAGACTCACCCCCACTTCCTGTACAATGATAAAGACCCACCCCTACTTCATGTACAGTGATAAAGACTCACCCCCACTTCCTGTACAGTGATAAAGACCCAACCCCACTTCCTGTACAGCGATAAAAACCCACCCCCACTTCATGTACAGCGATAAAGACCCACCCCCACTTCCTGTACAGCGATAAAGACCCACCCCCACTTCCTGTACAGTGATAAAGACCCACCCTCACTTCCTGTACAGCGATAAAGACCCACCACTTCCTGTACAACGATAAAGACCCACCCCCACTTCCTGTACAGTGATAAAGACCCACCCTCACTTCCTGTAAAGAGAGAAAAAGACCAGTCTTCACTTCATGTAGAGAGAAACAAAGCGTTGTCCTCACTTCCTGCTAAACCCCTTCCACACCACCTGTAGAGACAAAGACCCACTTCCTGTAGATAGAAAAAGACACCCCCGCTTCCTGTATAAAGTAAACCCCCCTTCCTGTAGAGACTAAACCCAACACCCACAGAAAGACAAAGCCCCCCCATTTCAATTAGAGAAAATGTCATGCCCCCACTTCCTGTAAAATCAAATATCTGCCTTATTTCCTATAGGGACGAATCCTCACATATATTTGCAACAAAAAGGAAAAGCCCGGCCCTATTCCTTGTAGAGAGACAATTCCATTCTGGCATCTTTGCGGTTTGCGGCACATTACATTTGACAACAGGCAGTAAGTTATACAGAAGGCTGGCGATTTGGAGGGATTTTTGTTCTAAAAACGTCATTTGGGAAACAAATACTTTGCAATTTTGCGTGGGTTTCCTCAGGGTTCTCCAATTTCCTTCCACACTCCAAAGACCTATTGCTAGGCACTATAGATGGTGAGCCCCAACGGGGACATTGATGATGTCTGTACAGAGTTGCAGAATAGGATAGCGCTATATGAGTGAGTCAAATAAATAACGACCATCAATTTAGTAACATTTTAGTAACCATTCCCATGACCATGTGTGGGCTGTAGGACTGTCCAGTCTGAGCTTACAATGGCTAATATGACAGCACAACCCGTTTTAGCTAAGCCACATCCCTCCTAAAGCCACACCCCATATCCAAACCACGCCCCTTACTCTAAGCCACACCCCTTAGTATGCAAACTAATTAAAAGAATTGGTGGAACACTATGAGAAAAAATTTGATGAATTGACCGCCATAGTCAAAGTGTGGGCACATCACTACGTCTGCCCCATTGTTTATTTTTTCTACTTCGATTTTTTTGTAAAAATCAGTTTTGGAAATGAATGTGAGTAGTAAGCAATTCCATTACCAGCTGGGAAGTGTGCGGGCCGTCACGTGACTTTATATACGTTGTATTGTTAGAGCACCTCAATGTCTTCTATGCCATAAAATGAATTGCCATGCAGTGACTACCGGGGTTTCGCCAAGTACACGAGAACTCCCAGCCAGTGCTACAACACACAGGGTACACGATACAACGGGAAAGGCGAGCAGAGTACCCTCCTAAACTCACCCGAGACTGATCCCTGCACTCCCCAACATCCCTATAAGGGTTCTTTCCCCCTGTCACCGATCACGTGCCTATCCCTGTCTTTCCCTGGACTCAGCCTCGTATAGTAGGCAGGGCAGCGGGAACGCTAGTCCTGCTCTAGATTAAAGACACAGAGAGGAGTAGACAGACAGGGGTAAAATAAACAGCAATCATACAAAGCACTCCAAACAAGAGGTAATAATGAGGAACGGACCAGAGGGGCAAAACCAAAAAACGACTAAGGAAAGGAAAACAACACAACTGTCACACAGCAAATGTTCTCAGAATGGCTTCCTGGTCCACAGCTCAGAGGTTCTCTCTAGAGGCAAGCTAAGCAGAAACTATCACCAGTAGTTTACCTGGGCTAGGAGAGAAGCCTTTATAGCAGAGATAATTAACAATAGAGAACAGCTGGCCATAGATTTCATTCAGAGGTCAGGAGACCAGCGGATCTACTTAACCCTAGCAGAGCTGGATAAAGGAGAATCTGCACAGCCAGCAGTATTAACCTGAGCAAGTGTGTATGAAGTCCAGCGCTGTGATCTTATGACACCACAAATAGAAGGGACCACTCTCCACAGTGGTATCCTCGGGACACGAATTTTGTACAAATGCATAGCGAAACTGACTGTACGGAGGATTTACTGGGAGTCTGTTAATACTCATGTAGGGGACTTAGCCCCATCACAAATAACACTGTACCTGGATTATATAAATCTATCCCTCATTTGAGCAAAAAACAATTTTTATCTTATCATGCTAATTAGGTGTGCGATGCACCCTTGGTGTAGCCAAGTGCTTTAGTACACCATTCTGCCTCCTGAATTTGGATGCTTCCGCCTCCCTCTCTGGTGTTGAGCAGTCCTTGGTTACATAGAGTTAGCGCTGTCTTGGGAAAAAGCTGGTGCCTGCGCTCAGTGTCAGCTTACCTAAATCAGAGTGCACACGTACCTTTTTCTCCACTCTGCTGCAGCCGCAGCAGAGAAGGCTGTGTGCACATGCATCAATCTAGGAACATAACTATTACGGGTGTGTCACAGGTGATAGACAGTCCTGTGGTGTCTGGCTATAGAAGATCACAGCGTTTAGCTGCACAGAATTTTCCCTGACCTTCTATTATTCCTTCTTAGTGTATTTGGTATCCTATGTATCTCCCCTCTGCTTGGTTTTCATCCCCTTCTCTTTAGAACCCTGCAGAGTTCCTCACCTTTTCAGCTGCTTTTCATCAGCACGTTCTTGGTGTCTATATATACCCTCATTTTTCCATACACCATGCTGCTGATAGGTCTAAGGCTATGTGCACACTTTGCTTTTTTACCTGCTTTTCCACTGCTTTTTCAACTGCAGCGTTTTCATGCCAAAATGCTTGCGTTATGCTTTTCAAGCAAAGTCAATGGGACATTGAGCTTTCTTGTGCACACTATGCTGTTCAAAACGCTGCGTTTAATTTGCATATATTTGGGCACAAACTCAGCGTTTAAAGAAGCAACATGTCAATTGTTTTTGCCATTTTGGCTGTGTTTCCCATCCATTCAATTTAATACAAAACTGCAGCGTTTTTAAAAGCACCGGAAAAGCACTAAAAACTCTGAAAACCGCAAGGTGCGCATAGGCTACTTTCTTTGCTTTGTACGTGCATTTCTAAAGCCAAAAGCATTGTCCTTTCTGCCAGAGGATGCTTTTTGAACTGCAACTACCTCGACGCAAAGTGCGCACATAGCCTAATACCCTTTACAAGTCTCCAGTGCAAGCAGTCAACTCGCATTTTTCTGGTGTAACCTGGTTGTTTGCAGTTTCTCGTCCTGAGACATCTGGAGATAAGTTGTTGTTTCCTTCCCTTTTGGGTTATCCCTGAGTGTCCTTTAGTGCTCAGTGGGGATGACAAAGAACTTATCCCGTCCGCTCCCTACTTAGGGCCCAGATCAGGGTCAGCCTAGGGTCAGGTATCCTGCTCGGCGCATAGGTGCAGAACCTATCTAGGGCGGCGCAGGGAACTCCGGGCCCAGCCGTAGGCTTAGTCAGGGGTCACCATCTCTCCCTTGCCTAGACACAGCCGTATGCTGGATACTTCCTTGTGCATAGCGTGACAGTAACAGCGTGTGAGCGCTTGCACCCGCTTCCTCCCCAAGTGAAAGGAAATAGGCAAAAGTATCCAAATTCAGGGGGGCGGACGGTGCGCTGAAACTGCTCAGCCAACGCTAAGGGCGCTCCCTAATTAGCATAATGGAATAAAAAGCCTCATTTGCTTGACGGAGGTACTGATTTATACAGAAATGTGTATAATAATGTTAAATGGGCTCACTTATGGGAGTGACCGATTTCCTTTAATTTTATATTGGATGTAATAAGAGTCCACAAGACAACAATTGTGCCAAGCGCCACGTGAAGGAGGCATTTCTTCTAGAAAGAATACAAAGGCCGTATGATTCTCAAAATCAGGACATAAGCCTTTGCCATGTGCCCCTCTGTACATACATCATGCACAGGACTGTCCGATATGGAACAAAACTCATACTGTCAGAATCCGTGGCAAAGAACGAAGTGTGCGCACAGGGCCTTACTTGCTTTTTTTTTTCCTGACTGAAATGGTAAAAAGCATGTTAGTTTTTTTTCAATGTTTTTGCAGCTTTTAGTCATAACTGAAAGCAATGAGTAAAAGTGCAGCTGTGTTTTTTTTTGCAATGAAAATAACTTTATTTAAACATGTACTGTTTACAAATGACACAACAAAAACGCCAAGAAAAATGCTGCAAAAATGCAGCTTCTTTACTGCCAAGAGATCAGGTTTTGTTGCAAAAAAAAAAAAAGCAAGAAAAACATCCTGTGTGAACATAGCCTTAGTACAGAGTCAGCTGGCGAGCAGAGCACCATAACCTTGGCTGACTGCTCCGGATACATGGTTGGAGAGCTGCACGTCGCCTGCATTACACAGTGGGATTAGGGCTTCTAGTGCCGCTCACCTGTACAGCCCGATGTATTAGTTATAGCACCCTCTACCTGTAAGAAATGGAACTACAGCAGCAGGAAATGCGTGCAAAACTAAAAAGCCTCCTCCGGACCCCACTCCTTGTATTCTCCGTAACTCATCTTCACATTCAGAGTCTTCTTACGCCTCAGATTTCCTGTAAACGGATTTCAGCTTTTGTGAATGAAATCAGATCCCAGCGTCTGAATTGTAGGTGTTTTCCAAGTTCCTTAAAAAACGGCGAGTTTTGCAATGCAAGCTTTTTTTTCTTTCATTTATTCATTGGGCAATGTCATGGGCTCGCTCGCGCTCCGACACTTCCTCCAGTTATTTTTATTTGCTTTTTTTTGGGGGACGACAATGAGGCAATCGTGTATCTGATGTGACTCACCGGCCACAATCAGCAAAATAAAAGCGAACGGATGGTAATCGCCTATAAAAGATGGTGAATTGTGAAACATGGTTTTATTTGCCTGGCAGTGAATAAACAATGGAGTGACTCATCCGGTCGTTCACTGGGGTGGACTGAGGACATAAGAGAAGCAAGAGGTCACAGGAGAAGCAAGAGGTCACGCTAAACTGTAGGTAGAGCGGAGGATCCTAGTATAGTGACCACAAAGGTAGTCTATGGGAGCCGTGAAAACGTACTCCTTCCTGCCACCATCAGTGGCGCCTCTGCTGACCAATGGGCACAAGGTGATTAACCAGAAGAGGCGCTAGGAATCCCAGCAGACAGGAGGAGACTCGAAGGGCTGTGCTCCAACTTGCACCGACTAGTTGTGAATTGTGACCACTGGGCAAGGATCCTGTAAATCTTTTCTTAGGGCTTTATGAATTGTCATGGATCTGAAAACTATTATTTATAATAATATATATATATATATATATATATATATATATATACATATACATATACACATACATATACACACACATACATATATATACTAGCTGTACTACCCGGCACTGCTGTTAACAAAATAAAATGTATTATTAACAAAAATGTATTCTGCACACAAAAACCACAACACAAATAGATAGAAATGTAATTATTAAATTGTTGCCTATATTAACCAAGCAGAGCTCAGATAGATTAACTGTAGCAAAATAGAAGCTAAGCTGTGATTGGTTGCTATTGGCAGCCTGATAAATCTCCAGGCAACAGAAAGCCCTCCCCCTGACAGTATATATTAGCTCACACATACACATATAGACAGGTCATGTGACTGACAGCTGCCGTATTTCCTATGTGGTACATTTGTTGTTCTTGTAGTTTGGCTGCTTATTAATCAGATTTTTATTTGTGAAGGATAATACCAGACTTGTGTGTGTTTAGGGCGATTATGTGGTGAGGTTGGTGTATGTGTGGTGAGATGTGTGCTGAGGGTGGTATATGTGTCCAAGTACGTGGTAGTGTGTGGCGCATTGTGTGTGTGTTCATACCCCCGAGTGTGGTGAGTATCCCATGTCGGGGCCCCACCTTAGCAGCTGTACGGTATATACTCTTTGGCGCCATTGCTCTCATTCTTTAATCCCCCTTGTTCACATCTGGCAGCTGTCAATTTGCCCCCAACACTTTTCGTTTCACTTTTTCCCCATTAGGTAGATAGGGGCAAAATTGATTGGTAAATTAGAACGCGCGGGATTAAAATTTCGCCTCAAAACATAGCATCCAGCGCTACCCGGGATAGTAACTGTCTCTCTTTCTCTCCCATTCTCTGTCTGTCTCCCCCTCTGTATATATCTCTGTCTCTCTCTCTCTCTCTGTCTGTCTCTTTCCCTGTCTGTCTATCTATCTCTGTCACTTTCCGTATCTTTCTCTTTCCCTCTCTTTCCCTGTCTGTCTCTTTCCCTCTCTTTCCCTGTCTCTTTCCCTCTCTTTCCCTGTCTGTCTCTTACCCTGTCTGTGTCTGCCTCTTTCCCTGTCTGTGTCTGTCTCTTTCCCTGGCTGCACGCCAACATTCCATATAAGGGCGTGGCTGCGCATTCTTCTGAAGTTCTGGCTGCACTGTGGCTCCCAGCTCCATTAGCTTTAATGGAGGCAGGTTTTTTGGCGAATAACTGTAAAGCGCGGGCTTAAAATTTCCCCTCGAAACATAGCCTATGACGCTCTCGGGGTCCAGAAGTGTGAGTGTGTAAAATTTTGTGGCTGTAGCTGCGACTGTGCAGATGCCAATCCCGGACATACATACACACACACACACACACACACACACACACACACACACACATTCAGCTTTATATATTAGATAGGAATAGATCCCTCTGTGTGTAATGAATTTATATAATATAGCTGTACTACCCGGCTTTGCCCAAGTTAATAACTGCTGTTAACAAAATAGAATCTATTAACAAAAATGTATTCTGCACACAAAAACCACAAAACAAAGATATAAAATGTAATTATTATGTCTGTCTCCCCCTCTGTTTATATCTCTCTGTCTCTCTCTCTCTTTGTCTGTCCTGTCTCTTTCTCCGTCTATCTCAATCTCTTTCCCTGTCTGTCTATCCATCTCTTTCCCTGTCTCTCTCTTGCCCTCTCTTTCCCTGTCTGTCTCTTTCAATCTTTCCCTCTGTCTCTTTACCTGTCTTTGTCTATCTCTTACCCTGTCTGTCTCTTTCCCTCTCTTTCCCTGTCTGTCCGTGTTTCCCTGTGTCTGTCTCTGTCTCTTTGTCTGTCTCTTTCCCTGTCTATGTCTGTTTCTTAGGCTATGTGCGCACGTTGCGTACTGTCCCTGAAGAAATGTATGCAGCGATTTGAAGAGCACATGTGCGCTTCAAATCGCAGCAGAAATGAAAGCTGATTTCATGCGCTCTGCATGTAGCCCCTCCCATAGACAGAGCGGGGGCTACATGCAGAGCGCACGAAAGAAGTGACATGTCACTTCTTAGAACGCGCGCTTCGGGCAGCAGTCGAAGCGCTGCGCTCTAATACGCCACGTGCGCACGTCTCCTGCACAATCTCCATAGATTGTGCTGGGGACACAGGACGCATGCAGTTACGCTGCGGTGCAGATCGCAGCGGAACTGCATGCAATTACGCAACGTGCGCACATAGCCTTACCCTGTCTGTGTCTGCCTCTTTCCCTGTCTGTGTCTGTCTCTTTCCCTGGCTGCATTGTGACACGCCAACATTCCATTTAAAGGGAACCTGTCATCAGGAATTTGGCTTTCAACCTAAACGTTTCCCCCTCTGCAGCTCGTGGGCTGCATTCTAGGAAGGTTTTTGTACTTTTTGTGCCCCTTTTTAAACCAAAATAAACACTTTATAAACTTGTACCTTTCTGTTTGAAAATCTTGTTAATTTTCCATGGGGGCGGGCCGTGTGGCGTCCGTTGCTGTAGCTTACGCCATCCCCCATGCTCCAAATCATGCCTCATAACACCGCCCACTGCGCCGAGGTCCCGTGCACGCCGGGACACCTAGTGACGTGATCGCATGCACGAGAGTATGGGCGGCGCTGTGAATGCATGGCAAGTGCCTGCCCATACTCTCGTGTGCGCGCTCTCCCCCACTGCCTCCAGCGTTCTGCGCCGGCCCGACGTCACCTCCTTCCCATCGTACCCTGCAGCAGGAAATAGATGGGAGGAGCGGAGCACAGAAGAAGCAGAGGATCTGAGCGACGTACAGAGGGGAGAGCGCGCACACGAGAGTATGGGCGGGCACTTGCGATGCAATCACAGCGCCGCCCATACTCTCGTGCCTGCGACCACGTCACTAGGTGTCCCGGCGTGCACGGGACCTCGGCGCAGTGGGCGGCGTTATGAGGCATGATTTGGAGCATGGGGGACGGCGTAAGCTACAGCAACGGACGCCACACGGCCCGCCCCCATGGAAAATTAACAAGATTTTCAAACAGAAAGGTACAAGTTTATAAAGTGTTTATTTTGGTTTAAAAAGGGGCACAAAAAGTACAAAAACCTTCCTAGAATGCAGCCCACGAGCTGCAGAGGGGGAAACGTTTAGGTTGAAAGCCAAATTCCTGATGACAGGTTCCCTTTAAGGGCGTGGCTGCGCATTCTTCTGAAGCTCTGGCTGCACTGTGGCTCCCAGCTCCATTCGCTTTAATGGAGGCAGGTTTTTTGGTGAATAACTGTAAAGCGCGGGGTTAAAATCTCCCCTCAAAAGATAGCCTATGACGCTCTCGGGGTCCAGAAGTGTGAGTGTGCAAAATTTTGGGGCTGTAGCTGCGACGGTGCAGATGCCAATCCCGGACATACACATATACATACATACACACACACACATTCAGCTTTATATATTAGACTCATTCCAATTTGGAATGTATTCCACCTGTCTAGATTTTGGCGGTTGGTGACTGTTCACATTCAGTCATCAGGCCCTGTCCACAGGCTATTTACTTCATGCAGCATTTGCTTGGACCTGTCCCGCCCACAGCCATGACTCAGTCATGGGTACGGGATTGAAATAGACCAGGTGAGTGCTGCTAAGAGCAGTTCTACTATTCATATGTGAGGCCGTATGGCACATTTTATAAAAATATTTTAGTGCAGGACTGCCCCAAATGAGAGTTGCCGTGACGTGGCGGTGTAGCTCAAGAAATTGCAATTTTTTGCCAAAAATCTCAAAATTTTTATAATAAGTATAGTTTGGAATTTTTTGTGCTGAAGTGCACATTTAGTGCTGGCTTTTTCCTTTTTCTTCATTATATATTAGACTACCTGTACTACCCAGCTTCGCCCGGGTTAATAACTGTTGTTAACAAAATAGAATGTATTAACAAAAATTTATTCTGCACACAATATCCGCTGCCCGGGATAGTAACTGTCTCTCTGTTTCTCTCCCATTCTCTGTCTGTCTCCCCCTCTGTATATATCTCTCTGTCTCTCTCTCTCTTTGTCTGTCTGTCTCTTTCCCTGTCTGTCTCTGACTGTCACTGTCTCTTTCGCCGTCTGTCTCAATCTCTTTCCCTGTCTATCTATCTCTTTCCCTGTCTGTCTGTCACCTTCGCTGTCTGTTTCTTTCCCTGTCTGTCTCTTTCCCTCTGTCTCTTTCCCTTTCTCTTTACCTGTCTTTGTCTGTCTCTTACCCTGTCTGTCACTTTCCCTGTCTGTTTCCCTGTGTCTGTCTCTTTGTCTGTGTCTGTCTCTTGATTCATAGGCAGGGTAGTAAGAGTATGTCTCTGCTGGTCTGCTTGCTCCTTTGGACACATGTTGTGGGGATACCTATCACATCTGCTCCCCTCCTATTTATGCTGGTTGAAACCTTCTACCCATGCCAGCTATAGTTTCTATGTTTCTCTGTGAGGTGTTGTGTCGCAGACTTACTGGTGAAAATCATGCTTATTTCTTAGTGCAGTTGTGCAGTTTACTCCTATTGTTTTGTACCTTCCTGCTCTTGTTTTTCCTCCTGAATCTCTTATTGTCTTTACTTATGTGTATGCGTGCTGTGTTACAAAGTTTTGGTTTTCCCTTGTCTGTCTTTATCTGTGAGTTTCATCACACTCCTGTCCCATCTCTCCCTGGGGGAGGAGGGGAAGGGGGAATCAGATCAGGACTAGTCAGCAGCGGGGCCAGGAAGGAGACTCAGGCATCCCCACCATCAGAAGTATCCCTGAGATTAGGGATAGTGTGGGGGCCACTAGCTTGATGGACAGCTTAGAAACCCCTGTTTACCGCTATCCCATAGACATGGTCACATCAGGTAGGGACAGAACGGGCAGGCACAGGATTGTTGGTACTTATCTGCAGAGTTCTCCAACCAAGAGACAGATGATGCATATCGGTAGCTGGAAGAAGACCTGCTATCTTACTTCATTATCACATTCTCCATGGAACAACAATAACGGATCCTTGTTTGTTGAAAACTGTGCATTGTGTTGTTCCTCTCTTATTCCGATTGGAAAGGTATGAATAAATTGAGAACAGGGGGTTACTATTCCCATAGTGCAAGGAGGGGGAAGACCCCAAAACCTAATTGAACCATGTAGGGACATCCCTGCCCAACTGGTAACACCCAGTTGTCAATATATTCATACATTTCCAGTAGGAACAGGATGATGGACCGTTCTAAGAAAAATAGCTGATGTAATATGGGAAATTCGATTATTTACTAGAATAAACAGGTCCAGAAGATATGAGGGGTCCTCCTTAAAGGGAACAAGGAGCCACTGAGCTGAATTTGCCCAAACAATATTATAAGGTATTGTCTAAATGCTGAAGTGTACACCTCCCTGCCTGTCCGGCTAAGAACCGCCAAGTAGTCACGGCTGATGCTCCTTTCATGATCATGTGATATCTCTGGGCCAATCAGAGAACATCGGCCACTAAACCCCAATATTATGCGCTTGTTAGAGATTTCTGTACAACAGTGACAGACTCACTTTATATGGGCTGTGGGCTTTAGGCAATCCCGTTTTCTTAAAAGAGCGGTGACCCCCCTGCAGGAACCTCCAGCATAGAGCTGTCATCTATAGAATTCAACAGCAAACCTCCCACAGCTCCTCCACAGGGGAAACAAGGTATTACATGGGACCCATAAAAAAAAAATCAGCTCTTAATGCAAAGTGTAAATGTGCTGAGCTCTCCTGAGTTGGGTGAAGGCTCTTAGGCTAAATTAGGGTATATAGCAGAGCCCCCCCTCTACATTCATTTTGGGGGGAAAAAAAAGCCACCCCCTTTAATAAAAAAAGGGACATCGAAGGAGCAAGAAAGCAGAATGTGAAACCTGATTTACAGCATATATTGGAAATTGCTATGATACACGTAAAAGTATAGGTTCATCAAATGTGAGCCGCGGATTTAAGGTCACCGATGGCCGCCACCAGGGATGATTGACACTTTCCGCTTTGCCGCATTGTCAGCAGATTAACAAACCATTTACTGTATTGTAACCGGCTTCAATCTGAACCGGAGGAGGATTATTCTGGTGAAGACAGAAGCGGGAGAGAGAAGAGACAAGGTCACCCCTTAATATTTACACAAGGCAGACAGGTCTTAAATATGGCAGAAGTTTTCATTAACTTTTATCTTATTGTTCCTACTTAATCTAAAGTATATTACACCATGTAACAGCAGTATACAACCATCATGGGCCACACCATGTAACAGCAGTATACAACCATCATGGGCCGCGCCATGTAACAGCAGTATACAACCATCATGGGCCGCGCCATGTAACAGCGGTATACAGCCATCATGGGCCACACCATGTAACAGCAGTATACAACCATCATGGGCCGCGCCATGTAACAGCGGTATACAACCATCATGGGCCGCGCCATGTAACAGCAGTATACAACCATCATGGGCCGCACCATGCAACATCGGTGTTGTGAACACATTTGGACTGGGTTCCGGGTTGGGGCTCCCTCTTGTGGCCAGTGCTGGTAGTAGAGTTGGTCTGCTTAACAGAAGCCAGACAGCTGCTGATGATTGGAAATCAGGCTGCTCAGACTGGGCCTATATAACTGAGTAGTTTTCTCTTGGTCTGGGCCGGTTATCAATGTTGTCTCCTGTGGTGCTGTGTACATTCTGGAGCCTGCACGATCTTCGGTTTCCACCTGAACTCCTTACAGATAAGTTTGGTCTATATAACTCTTGCTGGTTTATTTCCATTTTCTTCTTGTTTATTTTTGTGGTACTAAGGCTTGTCTCCTGGTTTTGCTTGTGTGGAGTTCTGGGTGGAGTTGGATTATTCCCTGCTGGCTAGATCTGTGTACCCAGCTCCATATTCTGCTATGTATTTTTGTTTTGTCATGCTTGGTATTAATTTCAGTCCTTCCTCTATATTAGTGTTTTGCTTGGATCCCAGTAACACCAGAGTACTGATATAGTGGGGGGAGAGGCCGTGTGGTCTCAGCTTTTTTCCTATCAGGTGTGTTGGTTTTTTAGGGTATTGCGTGGCTGCAGACCGTGCTCCTTTTTGTCCTTTCCTATATAGTTTGGGCCTCATCTTTACTGAATCTGTTTTCTACCTGTGTACTGTGTTTCATCTTGTCTCCCCAGTTTTATATGTTTGGGGACTATCTATATCTCTGGGGGACTGCTCCGAGGCAGATTAGCTTTCCTTGTTTTCCTCTCTTTAGGAATAATTAGCTCTCCGGCTGTGTTGAGGTGACAAGGTCATCGTAGGCAAGTCCAACGGCTACTTCTAGTTGTGTTGTCAGTTACAGGTCTGCAGCCAGCTGAATTTCCAACCACTCTGGTGATTCTCTGGGTTTCCTAGTTTTTGCCCCTTTTAATCCTCCTCGGTCATTGAATCATAACAATCGGTATACAACAATCATAAAAATTATTCTATTTTTTTCATCTCCTATTTGCTAATCATGAGCAATCTAGTATAAACAGTCATATGAAAAAGTTTGGGCACCCCTTTTAATGTTAACCCTTTTTCTTTATAACAATTTGGGCTTTTGCAACAGCTATTTCAGTTTCATATATCTAATAATTGATGGACTGAGTAATATTTCTGGATTGAAATGAGGTTTATTATACTAACAGAAAATGTGCAATCCGCATTTAAACAAAATTTGACAGGTGCATAAGTATGGGCACCTCAACATAAAAGTGACATTAATATTTTGTAGATCCTCCTTTTGCAAAAATAACAGCCTATCGTCGCTTCCTGTAGCTTTTAATGAGTTCCTGGATCCTGGATGAAGTTATATTTGACCATTCCTGTTTACAAAACAATTCCAGTTCAGTTAAGTTTGATGGTCGCCGAGCATGGACAGCACGCTTCAAATCATCCCACAGATTTTCAATGATATTCAGGTCTGGGGCCTGGGATGGCCATTCCAGAACATTGTAATTGTTCCTCTGCATGAATGCCGGAGTAGATTTGGAGCGGTGTTTTGGATCATTGTCTTGCTGAAATATCCATCCCCTGCGTAACTTCAACTTCGTCACTGATTCTTGCACATTATTGTCAAGAATCTGCTGATACTGAGTTGAATCCATGCGACCCTCAACTTTAACAAGATTCCCGGTGCCGGCATTGGCCACACAGCCCCAAAGCATGATGGAACCTCCACCAAGTTTTACTGTGGGCAGCAAGTGCTTTTCTTTGAATGCCGTGTTTTTTTGCCTCCATGCATAACGCCTTTTTGTATGACCAAACAACTCAACCTTTGTTTCATCAGTCCACAGGACCTTCTTCCAAAATGTAACTGGCTTGTCCAAATGTGCTTTTGCATACCTCAGGCGACTCTGTTTGTGGCGTGCTTGCAGAAACGGCTTCTTCCGCATCACTCTCCCATACAGCTTCTCCTTGTGCAACATGCGCTGTATTGTTGACAGATGCACATTGACACCATCTGCAGCAAGATGATGCTGCAGGTCTTTGGAGCTGGTCTGTGGATTGTCCTTGACTGTTCTCACCATTCTTCTTCTCTGCCTTTCTGATATTTTTCTTGGCCTGCCACTTCTGGGCTTAACAAGAACTGTACCTGTGTTCTTCCATTTCCTTACTATGTTCCTCACAGTGGAAACTGACAGTTTAAATCTCTGAGACAACTTTTTGTATCCTTCCCCTGAACAACTATGTTGAATAATCTTTGTTTTCAGATCATTTAATAGTTGTTTTGAGGAGCCCATGATGCCACTCTTCATAGGAGATTCAAATAGGAGAACAACTTGCAAGTGGCCACCTTAAATACCTTTTCTCATGATTGGATACACCTGCCTATGAAGTGCAAAGCTCAATGAGGTTACAAAACCAATTTAGTGCTTTAGTAAGTCAGTAAAAAGTAGTTAGGAGTATTCAAATCCAGAAATTGATAAGGGTGCCCATACTTTTGCACCGGTCAAATTTTGTTTAAATGCGGATTGCACATTTTCTGTTAGTACAATAAACCTCATTTCAATCCAGAAATATTACTCAGTCCATCAGTTATTTGATATATGAAACAGAAATAGCGGTTGCAAAAACCCAATTTGTTATAAAGAAAAAAGGTTAACATTAATAGGGGTGCCCAAACTTTTTCATATGACTGTAAATATATATGCAAATTAGGCTGGAGGTGCACTGGGGGTGTGTCTGATACATTTATATGAAATTATTATAAATGATACAGATTTGCATCTGGCTTCTATTGCTTATGATTGGCACATCAGATCTGTGTAAAATAGGTGTCATTTTTACAAATCAAGACCACTACATCAATATGTGCCGACAGGTTCCCAAGTGGTTAACTGCATATAACTGAGATCCCAGCGACCCGTCTTTCATTGTATGTGAGCAAACAGAACAGCGTGGCCTTCCACTTGTGAATACTCAGGCTAATTACGATGACAAGTCTACAAACACCGGCCACTTTCCAATACCAGGCTCTTGACTTTTGTCTGCCTGCTAAGCTACCGGTGAATACACGGCGCGCCCGGGCACAGAGGAGATTTTGTTCCACAATTGAGCTTGTCAATCAATCTCTGCATGGGGCCCGAGACACAGGACAGGGGAAACAGAGGAAGGCGAATGAAAGGAGGGTCGATAAACCCAACGTACACAGCGAGGAACAATGGCGAAGAAAGCGGTGATCATTGCAGGTAGTTGCCCTATCAGTAACCCTAACTGGAAGGGAAGATAATGTGCGGACAGCGCCCGGCTTTCAGCTACAGTCACGTTTCAAGGTTCCATAATGGGTCAGATATTGGTTTACAATGCCTTGAAAAACTATTCATACCCCTGCATTTTTTCCCATTACACCCACCCACAGAATGGGGGTCCTGTGCCACTCTGCCCTTATTCACATTGACACATGATAAGGTTTTAATATTCAAGGCCGATGGCTACACCTTGTTACAGTGGGATGGCTTTTATGCTTTTTTTCTTGGGCTTTGTCTGTAAATTGGCCACTGTGTGAACGTGCGCTTATACTTTGCACATATACCTGCTTAGAATCCGGGTCAAGGTTTTGATGGTTTTCTAAATGTTTTAAACATCAAAATCAAAAAATTGCAAGGTGCATTTTTATTCAGCCCCCTGTAGTCTGACACCCCTAAGGCCTCTTTCACAAGTCCGCGGGAAACACACACTTTTTTCACAGATGTGTTGAAGGTGCGTATGGCCCTCCGTGTGCCATGATTTTGGCACACGTGTGTTCTCAGTGTCCGAACTTTTTACTCACCTGTCCCCTGCGCTGCTGTCCATGGTGCGGATGTCTCCAGCGCTGCTGCTTCAGGGTCCGCAGTGCAGTGAACATGCAATGAGCATAATGAGCCCAGAAGCAGGAGACCGCAGCGCAGGAGACAGGAGAGTATAGAAAATCATTCTAATTTAAAGACACGTGTTTTCTCTGGTATATATCACACCACTGTGTGGTCCACGTGACATCACTGCTGCCGGAGAAAAACAGACTTGCCTCTGTGTGGAACAGACGGACGACGAAGCCTTTGGTGAAACGCGCGTCGAGGCCCCGCCCCCACGCCTGGACAGTCCCACCATCCCTGGTCTGACATGACACAAGGTAATACTCTCTAACCGCTTATGCCCTTCAGCCACTGTGGGACTTATGTGAGATCTTACAGACCTCTCTAGTATTTGACTAACTTTACACTGTCCCCCTTTGGTCTCCCACGGGCTACCATACTTTGTATAATCTCTTACTTACATCGCTGCCTGTCATCAGGTATTATTGCCATCTGGTGGTTTGTCCTGGTATTGCTGTGGGTTGTTTCTGGCAGGCTTTTTTCCACCTTGCCTGCAACTACTGTGCACCCTGTATCACCTATTTATATATTTAATAAAGCAATCTGTATTTCACCTTAATCAATTTGTGGTCCTTTCTCTCTGTATCCCCTCTTTATACAATTTTATTGGCATTTTGGGGCTACACATTTTAGGTTTTATGTTTGTGGACCCTTTCCAGTCATAGGAAAGATTGTTTAGGTTAGGTCAGGGATGGAGTAAAGCAGGTTTAGGTAATAAAAAAAAAAAAATAGCAAAAGCTGTGAACATCCCACGGAGCACTGTTCAATCTATCATCCAAAAATGGAAGCAGTATAGCACAACTGCAATCCTACCAAGACATGGCCGTCCACCTAACCACACATCCCAAGAAGGAGAGCACTAATGAGAGAAGCATCCAAGAGGTCAATGGAGGAGCCGCAGAGATCACAGCTCAAGGAGTAGAATCTGTCCACAGCACAAATATTAGTCTAGCACTACAAAGATCTGCCCCTGAATGGCTGGTTTAGATGAAAGCATATTCATGTGTGTGAATTGACCAGACACAGCCCAGACCTAAATCCCATCGATAATCTGGGGCAAGATTTGAAAATTGCTGATCACAGCCGTCTCCGTCCTATCTCACTGAGCAAGAGCGAGTGTGCAAAGACGAAGGGGCAAAAATGTCGCCTCTAGTTGTGCAAAGCCCGTAGAGACATCACCCAAAAGACTTGCAGCAGTAACTGCAGCAAAAGGTGATCCTGCAAAGGACTGAGTCGCGGGGGGGGGGGAATCAGGCTGCTTCTATACATACCGTCAGTGGTCAGCTCGGATGTTTAGGCTTTCAAATCCAAGAAAGTAGACTTTGATTGGCATTTGCAACTGAGCAGATAATCTCTGGGTGGGTATTCATATGGATCACCGCCCCCTGCCTGTTGTTCCTCCCTCTCTGTTCACTATGGCATTATACAAACTATTAATATTGCTTAAGGACCTGTGGTGAGGTCATTCCCATGTGACCAGAAGGGGCAGGGCCTCAGCCAACAAAGCTGGGTACCAGGTCACAAGGGTATGACCTCACCACAGGTCCTTAAGCAGAGTGAATCATTTGTATAATACCATAGTGAACAGAGAGGGAGGAACAACAGTCAGGGGGGGTGGGAATCCATCTGAATACCCACCCATATATTATCTGCTCAGTTGCAAATGTCAATCAAGAAGCTGATGATTTTTTAAAGTTTACTTTCTTGGATTTGAAAGCCTAAACATCCGAGCTGACCATTAACGGTATGTAGATGAGCAGCCTGATAGTGCCAGTATAGAACTGGCTTTAGGTTACTATAGGCACTATACATGGTAGCTACCAAAGATTGTGTTCTTCCTTCTGGAGGAGAGCTATCTTGCGTACTTTCCCAGAATGCGCTGCTTGTAAGGCTCTTGACAATCCTTTTGATCAGGTTTGCCTGTAGAGTTGGTGCAAATCGATTTATGGGGCCGGGTCCATCGGACACATCAGTAATATGGAAGAGAGCCCTGAGAACCGCATGTAACCTGACAACATTCGCAGATCTTCATTTGATTAGCTAGTTTGGGGCGACATTGTTGTTGCGGCGTGACACATGTGACGGAGTACCAGGCTGGCTAATCAAATGAAGAGCTACAGATGTCTCAGGGCTCCCATCCAGCATCCACAGATCACCTAAGCGGCCACCTACTGGTTCTTGAGAATAGTCTCGTGCCAGCTCAAGGCGACTGACAACAAGTTGCTCACAATTTGCCCTATTGATAAGACCTCTAATGTGCGGAAGAATCCAGCAGCAAGTATACAATATGTATATGCAGCCCCAACACAAAAGGTAAATGATATAATGTACAGTCCCTATGGGCCGTACATAGCAGGTCCAGCAGATGAAGGAATGCTCTATGTAGTGGCACTCCGTCCTGGCTAATGCATGAGGATTCTGAAAAGAAATCCCTTAAAGGGATCGATCTGCACTTTTTTACATATGGAAAAAGTGGTATAGCAGTGAAGGTGCATGTCTCCCGATACAAATGATACCTTTTTAGTACAAATCAGATAATCCAGTCATGAGAAATTTGGTGTAGAAGCCATATGCAAATCACACAGGAAGTGCACCTGATGGAAGCAGACACGCCTCCAGTGCACTTCCTGCCTCATTTACATATGGCTTCTACACTAGATTTCTCATGACTGGCACGTCGTATCTCTACAAAAAAGGTATCATTTTTATTGGAGCGAAAGCACGGATACAGCTAAGCCAATAGTTCTATATGTAGAAACTTGCTGATATGTTCCTTTTCACTTGGTAGTTGAATATTTCTCAACTAATCAAGTCATTTAATGACTACAGTCATGGGGAAGAAAAAAAAAGATGAAGTAAGAAATGACTAAAAGCTGAGTATTCAGTATTTGCTACTTCCAGTACATTCACCATACACAGCTCTCTTTATGGAAGTCTATGGAAGTTACAGAAAGAGCCATAGAAGCAGAATATCTTCATTACATTCCATAGAGACCTGCTCTCCCCATGACCAAAAGGAGGGATCTGCATCTAATCACTTAATCGTGTCATGAATGCCTTAGATTAGAATACTTCCTCTTATGGTCTACCATTTCTAACCATGCTTTACACTGCAGCTCTGCGTATCTGATGTATGTAAAGTGCTGTGGAATTACTGGTGCTATATAAGTGAATAAAAATTATTTACACTGGCTGCTCTGAAGCATAAAAACCTCATTATTACTCTGATAATGTCAGCAAAAAAAAGTGTAATAGTAGAGTTCCCTAATTCTGATCTTGTGCAGTAGAATAACTGGAAGGAAGCGACGAGTCAACGGTAAATATCCTCCTCAGCCTGTAATATAATCACACTCTCACATATAGTGGGGAAAATAAGTATGGGATCCTCTGCCCATTTTGCAAGTTTTCCCACTCACCATTCCCAAATGGAGAGCTCTGTAATTTTTATCATAGGTCATGTCAATTGTGACAGACAAAACAAAACAAAATCCAGAAAATCCCATTGTATGATTAATAATTAATTTGCATTTTATTGCATGAAATAAGTATTTGATACAATAGAAAAACAGAACTTAATATTTGGTAGAAACCTTTGTTTGCAATTAGAGGTCGGACGTTTCCGGTAGAGCTTGACCAGGTTTGCACACACTGCAGCAGGGATTTCGGGGACTCCTCCATACAGATCTTCTCCAGGTCTGTCAGGTCACTCTTCCATACAGATCTTCTCCAGATACCTCAGGTCACTCCTCCATACAGATCTTCTCCAGATCTTTCAGGTCACTCCTCCATACAGATCTTCTCCAGGTCTGTCAGGTCACTCTTCCATACAGATCTTCTCCAGGTCTGTCAGGTCACTCTTCCATACAGATCTTCTCCAGATACCTCAGGTCACTCCTCCATACAGATCTTCTCCAGATCTTTCAGGTTTCGGGGCTGTCACTGGGCAACATTGTGTTTCAGCTCCTCCAAAGTTTTTCTATTGGGGTCAGGGCTGGAGACCGGCTAGGCCAATCCAGGGCCTTGAGATGCTTCTTACAAAGCTGATGCTTAGTTGCCCTGGCTGTGTGTTTCAGGTCATTGTCATTCTGAAAAACCCAGCCACAGCCCATCTTCAATGCTCTTACTGAGGGAAGGAGGTTGTTGGCCAAAATCTTGCGATACTTGAACCCATCCATTCTCCCCTTTCAATACGATGAAATCATCCTGTTCCATTTGCAGAACAGACCCCCAAAGTATGATGTTTCCACTCCTATGCTTCAAGGTTGGGACGGTGTCCTTGGGGTTGTACTCATCCTTCTACTTCCTCCAAACACAGCAAGTGGAGTTGATACCAAAAAGTTCTATTTTGGTCTCATCTGACCACATGACCTTCTCCCATGCCTCCTCTGGATCATCCAAATGGTAAATGGCAAACTTCAAACAGCCCTGGACATATGCTAGGGTGAGGAAAGGGACCATGCAAACCCTGAAGGATTGAATTAATGGCAACATAGTGTTTTACTAATGCTAATCTTTGAGACTGTGGACCCAGCTCTCTTTAGGTCATGCACCAGGTCCTCCTGTGTAGTTCTGGGTGATTCCTGACATTTCTCAGAATCATACTTACCCCACGAGGCAAGATCTTGCAAGGAGCCCCAGACCGAGTAATACTGTGAGTCGCTTTGTGTTTCTTTCATTTCCTAATAATTGCGCCAACAGTTGTTGTCTTTTCACCATGCTGCTTGCCTATTGTCCTGTAGAGCATCCCAACCTTGAGCATCTGACTGTAAGTTACAAGTACTGAGAACCTGAGCATGGTACTGCTCTCTCATCACTAACAGTTATGAGTACCAATCACCCGAGCATGGTAGTGCTTGCTCATCATTAATAGTTTCAAGTACCGAGCACGGTAGTGTTCACTCATCGTTAGTTTCAAGCACCGAGCACCTGAGCATGGTAGTGCTCGCACATCACTAGTTACGTGTACCGAGCACGGTAGTGCTCACTCATTATTAGTTACGAGTACAGAGCAGCGAACATGGTAGTGCTCGCTCATCACTAGTTACGAGTACAGAGCACCCGAGCATGATAGTGCCCACTCAATACTAGTTACGAGTACCGAGCACGGTAGTGCTCACTCACTAGTTATGAGTATCGAGCACCCGAGCATGGTAGTGCCCACTCATCACCATTAATAACAATTTGGCATATTTTACTCCAATGTAATTTGATTTAAAAAGTCCAAAAGAATGGGTTATAATTTTCTGGGGTTCATATATAGAGACCTCCACTGATTACAAAGCTCTGAAATGCCATACCGGCCTGCAATGCTGTCTGCACATAGACCCCCCTGCTCAATTCATGCACAGTACAGTACTAGTGCAGTATTCAGCTTTTCTGGCTGTCCCATAGATGAATGGAGCAGTAGGGTGCATGCGCGTACACTGGTCCATTTTTTGTGGGCTCTTTTAGAGTTCCATTCTTGGGGTGGATGGGGATTCCAGGGGTCAGCCCCCCACCGATCAGTCAAAAACCCCACTGTAGGGTATTGCTCAGCAGGCAGAAGAGCGGAGATTCCGCAGAACAGTCTATTGCCGCAATGGAAACTGTACCTAGATTGTAGTAGGGGCCTACTGACGATCTATTGTGCCTCTGCACCACTCTTGGTGAATGCTCTTCCTTGGCTCTTTTTTCATATTCTCGAGTGATAGAACATAACAGAAAACGACTAGATATTAAAAAAAAACAACAACAATATATAGATCTTATATGAGCTCTCTACCAGTCAGGTAGCAGAGGCACCTTCGTAAAAGGGCAGGTGCCCTGAGGCTAGTAGATTGCAAGCGGCACAATCCTTACCCAAGTAACCAGGCACTCAGTCTGCAGAGTGGCCCATAAAAATTAAAAATCCCTCCATTCTTGAGAAAAGGGGACATTTTTTAATAGGATGTGAATGGCAAAGTCACTCGTTTTTAACAAGCACAATGCAAAAACTTCAGACAATCCCTTTAAAGATGTGAATGTCGCCGCTTTAATACAGTTCTGTAAAACCACCAGTGTTAATACATTCCCTTCCTTCCGTGTGTTCGCCCACTACAGTCTGCTCCGGCATCTCCATCGTCAGTCACTCGACACTCGCTAGCAAAGTGCAGAGTGAGCACAAACAGCAGAGAGCGAAGTTAACGTGTGTTTATAGGACACGGGGCGAGCGGCCGCGTGCGTGGCATTCCTTCCTGATGAGTCCTCGTGTGATTGTGGCAGAAAACCTAGAAAGAAACATCTCTCCACACGCAACCCCGCATTTCCTTGAAGCCTCCTGCTCGCTTATACAGGCAAACAAAAGAAGGGCGTAATTATCAGCCCTGCGATTATACACGGATGGACGGGAGCGCAGGTAACCGCGGTGGAAGGCTTCACCGCAGAGAAATCCAACAACCATTACCGCCGGCCGAGTGTGATCAATAACAGCCTCGAGTCATACAGTGCCGACGCGCTTCACCGAGAAGATCTAACTTATGTCCCGTGCCCGAAACGAGCATTTGGGCCAATACAGACTGTAGAGGGATAAAAGAAATGTCCACACACAGCATGCAGATTGTCGGCAGCGCTCTCCGGCTACACAGGGCAACGTGCTGCTGGCAACGATGGCTTTTATCCATCGTAAATGGACGCAACAATTAGTTATGAGAATTTTACAGTCATGGCCATCCGCAGCAAAAGCCGGCTATTATACAAAGCCAACCACCTGCAGGTAGCGCCAATCGCAGCACAAAATAAGCCCTCCATTTGCTGCTGCAAAGTCCGCTCAGGTTTTGTGTTTATCGCCCTCATTTAGAGGTAAAACTGATCTGGAAAACGGGACTGTACAAATCAGACCAATTATGGCGATGTCAACCTCACATGGATTTCGGCTGCTTTTGTGCAAATGGAACAGACAACAGGTAGAAATGATCAGCAAATAGCGAGACCCCCTCTATAATGGAGCAGTTCTGTAGGTGGTGACCACAGACCATTTCTCTGTTCTCATCCTTTTTGGCTGTTGTTTTGGTCACTTTTGCCTTTTGTCATTGCTCTCACCCCTAGAGGTAGCATGAGGCGGTATCTACAACTCACAGATGTTGCTCAGGTAGTACAGCTCATCAATGCTAACTGTGGAAAGAAGGTTAGCTGCGTCTGTCAGCACAGTGTCCAGAGCATGGAGAAAATACTAGGAGACAGGCCAGTACACCAGGAGATATGGAGGGGGCCGTAGGAGGGCAACAACCCAGCAGCAGGACCGCTACCTCCTCCTTTGTGCAAGGAGGAACAGGAGGAGCACTGCCAGAGCCCTGCAAAATAACCTCCAGCAGGCCACTAATATCCATGTGTCTGCTCAAACTGTCAGAAACAGACTCCATGAGGGTGGTACGAGGGCCCAACGTCTAAAAGTCGGTATTGTGCTTATAGTCGAACAATGTGCAGAGCGATCGGTATTTGCCAGGGAACACCAAGATTGGTAGATTTGACATTGGTGCCCTGTACTCTTCACGGATGAGAGCAGGTTCACATTGAGCACATGTGACAGACGTGACCAAGTCTGGAGACACCGTGGAGAGCGATCTGCTGCCTGCAACATCCTCCAGGATGACTAATCTGTCAGTGGGTCAGTAATGGTGTGGGGAGGCATTTCCTTGGAGGGCCGCAGAGCCCTCCATGTGCTCGCCAGAGGTACCCTGACTGCTATTAGGTACCGGGATGAGATCCTCAGAACCTTAGTGAGACCATATGCTGGTGCAGTGGGCCCTGGGTTTCTTCTGATGCATGACAATGCTAGGACTCATGTGGCTGAAGTGTGTCAGCAGTTTCTGTATGATGAAGGCACTGATGCTATGGACTGGGCCTGACCATTCCCCAGACCTGAATTCAATGGAACACATCATGTCTCGTTCTATCCACCAACGCCACGTTGCACCACACTGTCCAGGAGTTGACTGATGCTTTAATCCAGGTATTCGAGGAGATCCCTCGGGAGAACATTTTCCACCTCATCATGAGCAAGCCCAGGCGTTGTAGGGATGTCATACAGGCACGTGAAGGCCACTCACACTACTGAGCCTCATCAGGAGCATGCCAAGGTGTTGTAGGGAGGTCATACAGGCATGACACTACTCATTTCCTTGTCTTGAGGCATTTCCACTGAAGTTTGATTAGTCTGTAATTTGATTGTTCACTTTGATTTTGAGGATCTTTTCAAATCCATACCTCCATTGGGATATTAGTTTTGATTTACTGTGATCATTTTTATGTTTTATTTTTGTCCATGCATTCCACGATGTAATAAAGATTTGCAACTGGAATATTTCATTCATGCATTGAGATCTATGATATGGTATTTCAGTGTTCCTTTTTTTTTTTTTTGATTAGTATAGATATCGGTACGGAAAGTATTCAGACCCCCTTTAAATGTTTCACTCTTTGTTTTATTGCAGCCATTTGGTAAATTCAAAAAAGTTCATTTTTTTCTCATTAATGTACACTCTGCACCCCATCCCCCATCTTGTCAGAAAAAAACAAATGTAGAAATTGTTGCAAATTTATTAAACATGAAAAACTGAAATATCACATGGTCATAAGTATTCAGACCCTTTGCTCAGACACATATGTAAGTCCCATGCTGTCCATTTCCTTGTGATCCTCCTTGAGATGGTTCTGCTCCTTCATTGGAGTCCAGCTGTGTGTAATTAAACTGATAGGACTTAATTTGGAAAGGCGCACACCTGTCTATATAAGACCTCACAGCTCACACTGCATGTCAGACCAAATGAAAATCATGAGGTCAAAGCAACTGCCCAAGGAGCTCAGAGACAGAATTGTGGCAAGGCACAGATCTGGCCAAGGTTACAAAAGAATTTCTGCAGTACTCAAATAACAGTGGCCTCCATAATCCTTAAATGGAAGAAGTTTAGGACGACCATAACTCTTCCTAGATGTGGCCGTCCAGCCAAACTAAGCAATCACGGGAGAAGAGCTTTGGTGAGAGAGGTGAAGAAGAACCCCAAGATCACTGTGGCCGAGCTCCAGAGATGAAGTAGGGAGGTGGGAGAAAGTTCTACAAAGTCAACTTTCTCTCATTTCACCAGTCGGGCCTTTATGGCAGAGTGGCCCGACGGAAGCCTCTCCTCAGTGCAAGACATATGAAAGTCCGCATAGAGTTTGCAAAAAAAAAAAAAAAACACATGAAGGACTTCCAGAATATGAGAAATAGAGGCCGCTTTACACGCTACGATTTATCTGACGATCTCACGAGCGATGTGACACGCCCAGATCGTAGTTACGATTTGCCGAAATCGCACATAGGTAGTTTATAAGTAGTCACACGTAACAATTTCACAAACGACGCAACATTGTTCAGCGATATATTGTTTGACCAAGGCGGTCGTGTGGATGTTGTTCGTCGTTGGCAGGTGTCAAACGTACCAATATGTCTGCTGCGTTCCAAACGACGAACAATATTTTGAAGGTGAAAGACGTGTCAACGATCAACGATTTTCAACCTATTTGCGATCGTTCGGAGTCGCTCGTAGGTGTCACACGCAACGACGTCGCTAACGATGCCGAATGTGCATCGTTATGTTAGGCCTTGCATACTATAGTCACTGTCCCTGCATGGAACACGTATATAGTACTGGCGCAGCCCGTTTGCATCTATTGGAATGGGCTAATAGGCTGCTCACCAGATACTGTGAACCTGCATGTGTGAACAGTGACCTATGCAAGCCACAAGTGTGCAATTTTACCATCAAGCTCCTTTTGCACCTGTGATGTCTCCATTTAATGGAGGCTTGGTGCATCCTGGCAGTGCGTTAGTTTTTTGGCCTGGGCGGTTTACATCTTCTGCCATTAGCCTGTGAGTATTTGCTTAGCTTTTGGAGTCTTTGGTGAGATACCCCTTGATATTGGTATACTGCCTCGGTGTTATTTCTTCGGAAAAACTTTGGCTGCCATTATACTGTAATGGTTCTTTTGGGTGTCACTACTGTGAGGGGGGCAGGGGCGGGAGCTGGATGTGGCTCGCAACCCTTTCTCAGAGTTGAATGTGGCTCTCCTGGTCGGAAAGGTTGGGGACCTCTGCTCTAAATGATGAATAAACTCAGATAATCATGCTGTATAAACCTGAGAGAATGAAATCCTGGTGAGATCACATTCAGCCTCATGGTAGTCGGGAGCGATTAGAATGGGTACGTTCACACAGAGTTTTTTTGAGGAGTATTTTTGGAGAAGATACTCTTTGAAATCCTACTGAAAAAATCTCACCAAAAAATCCACTTATATTATATGTGAAATGGTTTGTGCGTTTCTTTGTATGTTAGGACCCCCAGGGGCTCATAGACACCCACGTATAGAATCTGCTGCTAAGATCTTGATGGCAGATACCACAGTACAGCAGGCGTCTGGTGGAGTCCGAGCTTCGCTGGGCCGGAGTTGATCTGGTGGCACACAGTGATCACACCATATTTGGGAGGTGGTTATAGTACAGCTATGGCAGCTACAGCGTTAAGTTGTCAGACATCTTTCCATGGACGGCTGTAACACTTTCTTGAGACAAAACAATAGTAGTCGGAGCTGCATTCTTTCCAAATGACTCCGGCATTCTCCAATTTCCTAACAACCTGAAAAGGGGAGCGAGAGATCTACAATTCTGAAAGTCACTTACATTGAACACAGCACGGTATACACTTTGTAGAGATCCCAATAGTGCAGGTGTGAACGATGAAGGGCCTGTGCTCACGAGATCTACAGGCCCTAGTCATGTCTGCGAGCCGGGCTCATACACGAGGGTGCAGGGACCAGAACACCAGGTACATGGAGGCCTGAATGGAGACCAGCGACCAGTCTGCGAACAAATGACGGCGATATCAAGGGGACAACAAGGACGCTGACTTCGGTATGCTTAGTCCTGAGCACAAACACATGGCACCCTGCCCACGGCAACCCAACACACGCAGCGCCCTGCCCTCGGCAACCCAACACACGCGGCGCCCTGCCCTCGGCAACCCAACACACGCGGCGCCCTGCCCTCAGCAACCCAACACACGCGGCGCCCTGCCCTCGGCAACCCAACACACGCGGCGCCCTGCCCTCGGCAGTCCCACACACGCGGCGCCCTGCCCTCGGCAGTCCCACACACGGGGCCCTGCCCTCGGCAGTCACACACACGCGGCGCCCTGCCCTCGGCAGTCCCACACACGGGGCCCTGACCTCGTCAGTCCCACACACGGGGCCCTGACCTCGGCAGTCCCACACACGCGGCGCCCTGCCCTCGGCAGTCCCACACACGGGGCCCTGCCCTCGGCAGCCCCATACACGGGGCCCTGCCCTCGGCAGCCCCACACACGGCGCCCTGCTGTCACCAGCAGGCCGCGCTCAGATATGGACGAATCACATGTGGCACTCGGCCTGGGGTGAAACACCTCTTTATATCCATCTGTTTCTGGTTAGGCTCCCATGAGATGCACCTAAGTAAATATACTTCTCTCCAGGGCACAGCTCAACTTTGAAGACGATGACTGTTTCATGCAATTTCATCCTATTCTTGGAAACCATGCTCCCTAGATCCCTCCAGTACACCAGAGCAGTGTGCAGCACTTTATATTATCACATGGATCCTCTGGACTGATGAAGGGCCAGCGAGCGGGGAGACAACGCCACAATATGGCATCTGCATGTCCTCTGTGCAGAACATAGAGATTACTGACCATGGATAGCTTCTTGAAGAAACTGCGGCACCTGTGTCCATAGGTTGCGTGTGGTATTACAGCACCACTAAAATGAACAGGGATGAAAAGCAATATGGCTGGCTGTGCATGGCCCGGGTTATGTTTCCACCCTGCTGGTCAGCTGGGGACACCAGAAGTAAAATGAAACCTCTTGTGTATTGGTTCATCATCGAAAGGGAGGGGGGGGGGGGTAGTCCGGACCCCCACGATCACAAAGGATCAAAAGTGCTCTCTGTGAAAGGATATTGAGCATGTGCGGACACTGCCCCAATCACTGTCTATTGGAGCAGAGGTCGCACATGCTCACTCCTGCTCCGCTTAGGATTGGTGCGGGTCTCAGCAGCCGGACACCCCAAAGATTATACATTTATCATCTGTCCTACGGATATGTGATCAAAAGGAAATTTATGGACAAAGCAAGAGGTCACCACCGAAATATGTAATGCCATGACTACGGTTTAGGGTGATTTCTTTTTCCGTTACACCCATACTCAATAAGATGCCAATTGCTGATACTTGGATCAGTTCCTTGATCAGCCATTACCAGCCGAGACGTCACAAAGAAAATAGTTAGGGCCGCCTGTCACTTGTGACTAAAGGGCATCAGCAGGATAATGCTCGTGAAAGACCCTGGACTATCTCAGCGTCAACATTCCTGGGTCTCCAGCGTAGTACCTTACTGCATTCCTAGAGTTATTCGGACCCCCCGAAGTCTGGAGTTAGGTATCAGGTATAGAGGCGTCATAGGAAAAGCATCTGCCCTTTAATAAGTCAATGCCCGACCCTTTAACATGACCAGGGATAAACATCGAGCCAGAGACCCATCTCATGACAGCTGCTTCGGGGTGTTTGCCCCTCATCAGTGCAAAGCAGTTTCTCCAGCTGAGGCCACTGTTTATTTACCTCTGGCATCTAGATTACCACTCACTGTCAGTATCTGTTCAGATTCCAATTGGTAGCGCCCCCTTCTGTCAGCAAATGGCCAGTAATGTGTATGAAGAAGACTGGCTGATTGCTCATTTCCACCGCTAAGCCAGCCCCATTTTCTTGGATGGCTAATGCATAGGAACAGATGTCAGCCAGTCCCCTTTTTCAATAATAGCCGACATAAAACAGGGCAGCCAGACCCTTTTTATATCATAGCGAATGTATGCACATAAAAAAGATCAGCCAGCCCCTTTTCGATCATAGCTAATGTATAGACAAAAAAAAAAAAGAAGAGGTCAGTCAGCCCCCTTTGCCATCATAGCCAAGGTACAGACAGAAAAGATCAGCCAGCCCCTTTTCCATAATGGCCGATGTATAAATATAAAACAGGTCAGCCAATGCCTTTTTTTTATCAAAGCCGATGTATAGACATAAAAGACGTTGGCCAGCCCCCTTATCTATGATAGCCAATGTGGAGACATAAAAGTCAGCCAGCCCCCTTTTACATCATTGCCAATTAGAGACATGTCAGCCAGCCCCTTTTTCTATCATAGTCGATGTACAGACATAAAAGAGGTCAGGCAGCCCCCTTTTTTATGATAGTTGGTGTATAGACATAAAAGAGGCCAGCCAGCCACCTTTTCTATGATAGCCGATGTAGAGAGATAAGTCAGCCAGCCCCGTTTTCTATCATACCCGACGTACATACATAAAAGGTCAGCCAGCCCCCTTTTCTATGATAGCCAATATACAAACAAAAGAGGTCGGCCAGCCTCCTTTTCCATCATAGTCAATGTGTATACCTAATAGAGATAAGCCAGACCAATTTTCCATCAAAGTTATCGTATATAACTAAAATAGGTCAGCCATCCCCCTTGTCTATCATGGCCGATGTATATATGATGAACCTAGACTAGGAAAACATGTGACTCACTTGCTTCATCCATGTGGGAAAAAAAAACAGCACAATGCAATTTTTTCATATTTTTTCGAAAGCGGAATCTGCTAACAAAAAAATAAATCCATATTTATTTAAAAATAAAAAAAAATAATCATACCCTCAGGCTAGGTTCACATGGAAAAATAAGAAGTTTTTCAAGAGGAATCTTAGAGTATTTATAGTGTTTCTTCATGTGGATTTTGGAGCAGAAAGAAATTGAAAATCCACAACAAATAC
The DNA here is from genome assembly GCF_048569485.1 of Anomaloglossus baeobatrachus. Taxonomy (NCBI): domain Eukaryota; kingdom Metazoa; phylum Chordata; class Amphibia; order Anura; family Aromobatidae; genus Anomaloglossus; species Anomaloglossus baeobatrachus. The sequence continues at coordinate 42,374,276 of NC_134358.1, forward strand.
AAATACTCAGTGTGAACACAGCTTTAGGTATGAAAAATTATAGTCTAAAAAACATGTTTTTGGACCAGTTCTGTAAGAATACACGGGATTGACAGCTGCACTGAACTTATTTGTAATTTTAGAGTGATATATATATATATATATATATATATATATATATATACATACATACATACATACATACATACATACATACATACATACATACACTGTGCCTACAAGTAGTATTCAACCCCCTGCAGATTTAGCAGGTTTGATAAGATGCAAATAAGTTAGAGCCTGCAAACTTCAAACAAGAGCAGGATTTATTAACAGATGCATAAATCTTACAAACCAACAAGTTATGTTGCTCAGTTAAATTTTAATAAATTTTCAACATAAAAGTGTGGGTCAATTATTATTCAACCCCTAGGTTTAATATTTTGTGGAATAACCCTTGTTTGCAATTCCAGCTAATAATCGTCTTTTATAAGACCTGATCAGGCCGGCACAGGTCTCTGGAGTTATCTTGGCCCACTCCTCCATGCAGATCTTCTCCAAGTTATCTAGGTTCTTTGGGTGTCTCATGTGGACTTTAATCTTGAGCTCCTTCCACAAGTTTTCAATTGGGTTAAGGTCAGGAGACTGACTAGGCCACTGCAACACCTTGATTTTTTCCCTCTTGAACCAGGCCTTGGTTTTCTTGGCTGTGTGCTTTGGGTCGTTGTCTTGTTGGAAGATGAAATGACGACCCATCTTAAGATCCTTGATGGAGGAGCGGAGGTTCTTGGCCAAAATCTCCAGGTAGGCCATGCTATCCATCTTCCCATGGATGCGGACCAGATGGCCAGGCCCCTTGGCTGAGAAACAGCCCCACAGCATGATGCTGCCACCACCATGCTTGACTATAGCGATGGTATTCTTGGGGTCATATGCAGTGCCATCCAGTTTCCAAACGTCACGTGTGTGGTTGGCACCAAAGATCTCGATCTTGGTCTCATCAGACCAGAGAACCTTGAACCAGTCTGTCTCAGAGTCCTCCAAGTGATCATGAGCAAACTGTAGACGAGCCTTGACATGACGCTTTGAAAGTAAAGGTACCTTACGGGCTCGTCTGGAACGGAGACCATTGCGGTGGAGTACGTTACTTATGGTATTGACTGAAACCAATGTCCCCACTGCCATGAGATCTTCCCGGAGCTCCTTCCTTGTTGTCCTTGGGTTAGCCTTGACTCTTCGGACAAGCCTGGCCTCGGCACGGGTGGAAACTTTCAAAGGCTGTCCAGGCCGTGGAAGGCTAACAGTAGTTCCATAAGCCTTCCACTTCCGGATGATGCTCCCAACAGTGGAGACAGGTAGGCCCAACTTCTTGGAAAGGGTTTTGTACCCCTTGCCAGCCTTGTGACCCTCCACGATCTTGTCTCTGATGGCCTTGGAATGCTCCTTTGTCTTTCCCATGTTGACCAAGTATGAGTGCTGTTCACAAGTTTGGGGAGGGTCTTAATTAGTCAGAAAAGGCTGGAAACAGAGATAATTAATCCAAACATGTGAAGCTCATTGTTCTTTGTGCCTGAAATACTTCTTAATACTTTAGGGGAACCAAACAGAATTCTGGTGGTTTGAGGGGTTGAATAATAAATGACCCTCTGAATAAACGTTTCACAATTTAAAAAAAAAAAAAAAAGAAACATTCTTTTTTGCTGCATTTCACACTTCCAGGCTGATCTGTAGTCCAAATGTCACAATGCCAAGTTAATTCCGAATGTGTAAACCTGCTAAATCTGCAGGGGGTTGAATACTACTTGTAGGCAGTGTGTGTATATATATATATATTATATATATTATAATTATTGGGGGTGGGTTTCAATATAGAGTGGCTTTTGATACATTTTTAGATTTTTGAGTGAAATCCATGCCAAAAAGCTCATAAAAAAAACCCCATCTTCGTGTGAACATACCATAGAGTATATTGAAAGAAAAATTATTTAAGTGGTTGTTGAAGCGGATCTACTTCAAAGAGTATTTGAAAGCGAAGTTTGATGCCGCGATCATCTGACAGCAAACTTTACGTTGAAAACATTACTAGTCCTCAACTCATGACATTTTTCCATGGGATCTGAACAGTAAACGTCAGTGAAGTGGAAGAAGCAAGAGAAGGAGAAGAGAAAGAAGAGGGGGAACGAAGAGGGAGAAGCGGAAAAAAGAAGAGAGAGAAGCAGGGAAAAGAAGAGAAAGAAGCGGGGAAAAGAAGAGAGAGAAGCGGGGAAAAGAAGAGAAAGAAGCAGGGAAAAGAAGAGGGGAAAAGAAGAGAAAGAAGAGAGAGAAGGGGGGAAAAGAAGAGAGAGAAGCGGGGAAAAGAAGAGAAAGAAGCAGGGGAAAGAAGAGAAAGAAGCAGGGAAAAGAAGAGAAAGAAGCAGGGAAAAGAAGAGAAAGAAGCAGGGAAAAGAAGAGAAAGAAGCAGGGAAAAGAAGAGAAAGAAGCAGGGAAAAGAAGAGAGAGAAGCGGGGAAAAGAAGAGAGAGCAGCGGGAGAAGCGGGGAAAAGAAGCGGGAGAAGCGGGGAAAAGAAGAGGGAGAAGCGGGGAAAAGAAGAGGGAGAAGCGGGGAAAAGAAGAGGGAGAAGCGGGGAAAAGAAGAGGGAGAAGCGGGGAAAAGAAGAGGGAGAAGCGGGGAAAAGAAGAGGGAGAAGCGGGGAAAAGAAGAGAGAAGCGGGGAAAAGAAGAGAGAAGCGGGGAAAAGAAGAGAGAAGCGGGGAAAAGAAGAGGGGAAATTAAGAGAAAGAAGAGGGGGAAAGAAGAGGGAGAAGCGAGGAAAAGAAGAGGGAGAAGTGGGGAAAAGAAGAGGGAGAAGTGGAGAAGAGAGAAAAAAGCGGGAGAAGAGAGAAAAGCTGGAGAAGAGAATGAAGCGGGAGAAGTGAGAGAGAAAGAAGCGGGAGAAGAGGGAGAGAAAAGCGGGATAAGAGAGAGAAAAGATAGAAAAGCGGGAAAAGAGAAAAGTGAGAGAAGGGGAAGAAGTAGAAGAAGCAGGAGAAGAAATTGTAGGAGTATGAGAAGAAGCAGCAGTAGAAGAAGGAGAATAAGAAGTAGGTCTTGTTGTTTACGAGAAGATTCTGGCCATCAGATGAGCCAACAGAGCGTGGGGTAGATTTATCATACACAGCAAAATGAGGCATTTGGGTTACGCAACTGGTCCCTGACTTACGCAATGGGAGTCAGCCCTTTTCTCTCAGCTGTGTTGCAATCGTGTAGGATGTGTCAGGGATTTGTAAGAGCCGAGGAGGAATCTCTAAGTTTGGCCATGTACGATGCACTGCCTGCTGTACAGCATCTGGGGGGGGGCATTCACCTTCACCGACATGTGACGGATTATTAGAAAAAAAGTCAGCAAAGAAGTTGTACGGCATAAGAATAGCGTGACTGCTCACATGGAACAACAGCGCCACACCTGTCCTCAGGGTGTATGCAGCATTGCAGCTATGATTCATGGAATTATTTTGTGTTTCAGTTGATTCAAATTAAAAGCGGTGTTTTGGTTTTTTTTGGGTTTTTTTTTTTTTTTTAACATTTCCACCTTGAAATAGGAGACTTAATTGAGACGTTTTACAAGTTGATTTTAAAGTAGAATCGGCTGCAAAATCCACATTCAATAAATTGAGTGTGAGCAAAACGAAGAGCTCATAATGAAAGTTTCAGCTGTTTTTCAGATAACTCCTATTTTGTTTACATTTTGTTGCCTTGGAGACAGACCACTGCAGTTAGAAAATGGAACGTGTGCAGTGCTTACAAGCTGTTTTCTATCCAGCTTGTAAGCAGTGTCTTGAAGCCAACCAGGATCGCTCTGTACCCCCTCCTAATCCCGGCCTGATTTAGCGTGGTGCTGACAAGCTAGACGGCAGTGGCAGTCGGTCTCCTAGGCAACAGGCAAAAGAAAAAGTATTAATATCTCAAGAACGGATGCAAATGTTAATAACTATAACCATTTAAAGGGAATCAGTCACCAGGATTTTGCTACCCCATCTGAGAGTAGAGTATGATATACGGAGTGAAACCCTGATTCCAGCGATGTGTCACTAAGGGCGGCTTTGCACGTTGCAACATCGCACACGCGCTGTCGGTGGGGTCAAATCGAAAGTGACGCACTTCCGGCGTCACTTTCGAGATCATAGTGTGTAAATGCTAGATGATACGATTAATGAGCGCAAAAGCGTCGTTATTGCAGGCTCCGACTTTTTCATAATTATGCTGCAGCGACAGGTACGATGTAGTTCCTCGCTCCTGCGGCTGCACACATCGCTGTGTATGAAGCCGCAGGAGTGAGGAACATCACCTTACCTGCCGCCAGTGGCTATGCGGAAGGAAGGAGGTGGGCGGGATGTTTATATCCTGCTCATCTCCGCCCCTCCGCCGCTATTGGCCGCCTGCCGTGTGGCGTCGCTATGACGCCACACGACGCGCCCCCTTAGGAAGGAGGCGGGTCGCCGGCCAGAGCGACGGTCGCAGGGCAGGTGAGTGCATGTGAAGCTGGCGTAGCGATAATTTTCGCTACGCCAGCTATCACAAGATATCACTGCTGCGACGGGGGCGGGGACTATCGCGTGCGACATCGCAGCATCAGGTTGCGATGTCGCAACGTGCAAAGCCCGCCTTAGGCTACTTTCACACATCAGTTTTTTTCCATCAGGCACAATCCGGAAAAAAACGGATAAAACTGATCCGGCGCCGGATCCGTTTTATCCCCATTGATTTGTATTAGCGCCGGATTGTGCCTGATGGCCTTGCGTTGCATCCGGCTTTTTCCCAGATCTGTCATAATTGCCTAAAGCGGCGGCCGGAGGCAACTTATCTTGTAACGTTTTTTGGTCCGGCAAAAAAAAAACGCATCGCACCGCATCCGGCGCGATACAGCGTGTTTTACAATGGAAGCCCACGGATGCTGGATCCGACGTAATGCGGCAAAAAACGGATGGGGCTGCCGGATCCGTTTTTGTAAACTGAGCATGCTCCAATGTTTTGAAAAAACGAATCCAGCAAAAAAACCAAACAAACAAAAAAAAAAAAAAAACGGACAAAACGGATGCAAAAACGGATGCATCCGGCATAACGGATCCGTTAAAAAACGGATCCGGTGGATACGGTTTTTACATTTTTTGCCGGATCCGTTGGATCAGGAAAAAAAAAAAAAAAGGATTGTGCCTGAATGCAGAAAACTGAGGTGTGAAAGTAGCCTTACTGAGCTGCTTGCTGTCATAGTGACAGAATCACCGTTTTATCTGCTGCCAATGTAGCAGGACTCTGACTACTGAGCTCTAGAGAACGCCAACCACACCACTGATTGGCAGATTTCTGTGTACACTGTGCATAGGCAGTAAGCAGATTTTATCAAAACTGCTGAAAGCAGCCCAGTAAGTGACATATCCCTCAAACCAGGGTCCTTCCTGCTACATTATGCTGCTTTCAGATTAGGTGGCAAAAACCTGCTGACAGATTCCCTTTAAGAAACTGTCATTGCCGAGTTTCATTTTGATGATTATGTCCCAATGTGCTGAAAATATCCTGATTCATTCAATTGTGCAAAGACGTTTAACCATCCGTGCAGTCACAGGACTCACATGTGACCGTGCGAGCAGCACAGGGAGATGTATGCAATCCGACACAGGAGTGCCCCGGACATGACACAGCAAGACCCTCGAATGACGCCTGCCTCCAACCATAAAGCCTGGTGCAGATTATCGGCTCCACCTCATGGTATCAACCTGTATGAGGTGCAGAGAAAGTCAGAAAACACCCCGAGCGGAAAAAAGGAGCGGCACCATCACCTCCGATTCAAAAATAAAGGGGAAATTCTTGCAAAAGAAGGGCCTGTTCACACGTCGCGTTCTTGCCATTCACTTTGCTCATATTATAAATGCCCTGCACACCCAGCTTGTTTTTTTTCTTTGCGGATTCAAAGCGTTTTTAAATCTACAGGACGACAATTCTTTCACCATTTCCACCCATTGAAATGAATGGGGTGAAAGAAAAAAAAAAACAAAAAAACACATGCAGAAATGTGTGTATTTTTCACGGTATTTTTCCTGCCAACACTTTGTTTTTTTGCTGCAGAAAATCTCCTGGAAATGTTTGCAGTTTTCTACAGGAATTTTTTCTGCACCAAAAATCGAGTGCTGGCAGGAAAAACAGCCGTGCAATATTATATATGATAAGTTTAACACTAAAAAGGTCAATACATCCAAGACAGGTGTTGCCCGAGACACCACCACTACTGATGAGCGGGCACTACCATGCTCAGGTGCTCGGTACTTGTAACTAGTGATGAGCGGGCACTACCATGCTCGGGTGCTCAGTACTCGTAACTAGTGATGAGCGGGCACTACCATGCTCAGGTGCTCAGTACTCGTAACTAGTGATGAGCGGGCACTACCATGCTCGGGTGCTCGCTACTGGTAACTAGTGATGAGCGGGCACTACCATGCTCGGGTGCTCAGTACTCGTAACTAGTGATGAGCGGGCACTACCATGCTCGGGTGCTCAGTACTCGTAACTAGTGATGAGCGGGCACTACCATGCTCGGGTGCTCGCTACTGGTAACTAGTGATGAGCGGGCACTACCATGCTCCGTACTCATAATGAGTAGTTGGATGCTTTTAAAGGCGCTACTTTTTTCAAGGAAAAATGCTTGATTTCCCCACCCACTTGGTGGTTTTCTCAAGGAGAAACTTTACCTCCGATCTCCATCTAAGGACTCTCATCGAGCCAACCAGTCTCCAACTTTGTTGATCAAAAAGCCTGAAACGGTTACCAGCAAGTATCAGATTTTTCATTTTAGAGAAGATCCAGCTTTGGCTTTATACCCTAAAGCGGGCTTTACACGCTACGATATCGCTAGCAATTGCTAGTGATATTGTATGCCAAAGCACCCGCCCCCGTCGTGCATGTGATATCGTGTGATCGCTGCCGCAGCGAACATTATCGCTACGGCAGCATCACACGCACTTACCTGGTCGGTGGCGTCGCTGTGTCTGCCAAACATTCCCTCCCTCAAGGGGGAGGTGCGTTCGGCGTCACGGCGACGTCACTAAGCGGCCGGCCAATCAAAGCGGAGGGGCGGAGATGAGCGGGACGTAACATCCCGCCCACCTCCTTCCTTCCGCATTGCAGCCGGCCGCAGGTAAGGAGACGTTCCTCGCTCCTGCGGTGTCACACACAGCGATGTGTGCTGCCGCAGGAGCGGCGAACCACATCGATAATCAACCATTACCGATTTTTGGTTTTGGGACGACCTCTCCATGGTGAACGATTTTCACCATTTTTGAGGTCGCTTAAGATCGCTGGTCAGTGTCACACGCTGCGATATCGTTAATGACGCCGGATGTGCGTCACTAACAACGTGACCCCGACGATAAAACATTAACGATATCGTAGTGTGTAAAGCCCCCTTAAGTCATATGGCAAAACTCTTTATAAAGAGTCAATCTTCACTTCTAGGATTGCTTCCTCCGATAGGCAGCACCAGAGACGCTGCAGAGCGGTATTATTATAAGGCTGAGGATGTCGGTACATATTGTCTGAGGTCAGCGACCCAAAATCCTCTGTATATAGCCACTTCGAAGATCATGTCAAGCAAGAGCAGATATTTCCTGGGAAATTACAAGGAATTTCAATTTCCCATGAAAGTAAGGCTACTTTCACACATCAGTTTTCTGTATTCAGGCACAGTCCTTTTTTTTCCTGATCCAACGGATCCTGAAAAAAAAGTGAAAACCGTATCCACCGGATCCGTTTTTTTAACGGATCCGTTATGCCGGATCCGTTAAAAAACGGATCCGGTGGATACGGTTTGCATCCGTTTTTGCATCCTTTCCGTCCGTTTTTTGGCTGGATCCGTTTTGTTAATTACATTGGAGCATGCTCAGTTTAGAAAAACGGATCCGGCGGCCGCATCCGTTTTTTACCGCATTACGCCGGATCCGGCGTCCATAGGCTTCTATTGTAAAACACGCCGTATCGCGCCGGATCCGGCGCGATGCGTTTTTTTTGCCGGACAAAAAAACGTTGCAAGCTACGTTGCCTCCGGCCGCCGCATTAACTAATTTTGCCGCATCCGGAAAAAAACGGATGCAACGCAAAGCCATCCGGTACAATCCGGTAACAATGCAAGTCTATGGGGAAAAAACGGATGCGGTACCGGATCCGTTTTACCCGTTTTTTTCCGGATTGAACCTGATGGCAAAAAACTGATGTGTGAAAGTAGCCTAACTCAGATCCTGATATCCTTTTCATACAGAATTTCTTGTTAACAATACATTCCGCTGACCTATGGAGAGATGAGTAACTGTAATACTATTGTATGTTTTGAGGATTTCGATAGCGTTAGGGCAATGACAGCCAGAGACGAGTTTGTGGTACAAGATGTTTATATGTAACCACGGTAGATACACAACGGAAATACACAGTATAACAAACACATGAAAATACCTTTCCGAAACGGAGCGAAGGGGATTCCCGGGGCCACGCACCGGACTCCCCCAGGGAGACCACCAGAGCGAACCCCTATACAGGGACTGTCCGGCAATCAACCCCGGAAGGCCTAAATGTGCCGCAGCCGGGACACAAGGGGCAAGCGGTAAAGTCCAGAAGTGTCCGTACGGGATGAAAGTCCAGAATGGTTATGAACCGGAAGAAACCGGGCAGACGTGCTGACCAAAGACGGCAGACGGAGTCCGGGCACAGTTTGAAGAAACCGGGTATGGTCCAGAGTCGGTCGGTAGATTTTCAGGAGGATCCAAAGGTAATCAAGTAGCAGCAGCAGCAAAGCAGTATACTCAGGCACTGGACTAGGCTTAGAGGCGGCCTTTTAAGCAGCTGGACAGGAAGTAGGGCAACAGAACACAAAACTCCATGTTAACCGAGGGCAAGCTCTTTCAAAAGAGGACTGGAAAACCCGGAAACCTGACAGTAACATTACCAAGTGTTTCTGCTCGGACGGATTTCCTTAGTCATGATTCAGGTCATTTTAGTGGACATTGGTTCCCGATAGTTATCTACAGTCAGGAGTCTTGGGTTTAGTTGTTTCAGGTCTTTTAAAAGGCACTGTCAGCACAGAATGGCTCATGACACCAAACACAGGCACTTGGTGCACCCTTGGCGTGGCCAAACACTTAAGTGCACCCTCCCACCTACTTGTTTTCCATCTCTCTCTGCTCCCCCTCTATCTTGATTGACTGATCTGGCTTCATAGAGCCAAAGAAGGGTGGAGATGGAGGGAAAACAAGTAGGTGACTTCTCTATCAATGCAAATCTTCAAGCGGAAACTCGATAAACATATAGCTGCGATGATTTAAGAAGACCTGCACTCGCAGGGGGTTGGACCCAATGGCCCTTGAGGGCCCTTCCAACTCTACCATTCTGAGGGAAGTTGCAGTAAATGGTTTGGCCGCACCATGGTGCACCGAGTGCAGATACTTGGTTTCAATCATTCTGTGCTTTTAAAAAGGTTGGACATTGAGCTATGGATGACGATCAAGAAACACTTTTCATTCTGAAGGGCTGATTTGCATATTTTTTTCTTCACCAGGAAGAAATGTCTAAATCAGCTAAATCTCCACAATGAGAACTAGTGCCTTCCAAGCAAAAATTATTTACAGTAGTCGGTAGTGGGGCCTCTAATTTGATGACAACTCATCCATCTCACATCGCTCTCGCTTGCTATACCCCAATACAGTAGCATTGCCACGAAAAGCCTGTAGATACAGGTGAACAAACAGCAGAAAAAGTAGTGTCAACCAATTCTCCGTAGGACCATCCTTTTTACCAAGACTAATCTTACAGTCACCGATTTATAACTCTCCTGGCTGTAGGCCATGTCCATTAAACATTCATGGCCCAAGTATGGATAAGGAGCCCCACAGTCGGGCCAGACACCATATCATAACACCGCCCTTACACTATGTATTCAGCCCTCTTCTTTGAGAAGGCCAGAACTCTAGGAGGCCAGGGTGGCGCCCCTGAGGTTTCAGGCACCAGAGAGCACTGCATCTCCATTAGGGTATAATACTTATCTTGGGCCCAAGGAAGGTCAGTTCCGGTTCCACCAACATACATATTACAGTTACAGTGGGTTGCCCTCCCCAATGGGGACCGGGCCAAGGTCGGGTCACAGAAGGTGGTCACCACAGCGGTTGGGTTTACAGGACGCCACCGCACCAGGGGCTCCCCAATCCACTGGAGCTGGGACACAGGGGTCAGGGAGAAGCAACCACCAGGGGGAGTGAGGAGCACACAGTGGGAAAAGCAGGTTGACGTAGGGAGAGTAGTGAACCAGCTGGTGGCAGCGGAACACACACCACAACTACAACAAACAGGGAGAGAACAGCTTCAGACACAGAGCAGAGCGGATGCGCCGCAAGGCAGCTCTGTGGGCCACGGCAGGTTCAACACGGTCGCTGGAGAGAAGCAGGCGGCTGCTTCCACAGGACCGGCGGCGCTGTCGGGGTACAGAACCCTATTGAAGGCATACTTCACGTTGTCCACCAACTCTGCAAGGGTCGCGGGAACGACTAATCACCGGACCTGTCCCACAGAGTCTGGAGCCAAATAGCATATAGGATCCGGGGCAGAGGTCTTGGATCAGCCCCACATCGGAACCGCGATATCAGTATACAGAAGGGGACACTTTACTGACACCAGGATCCCCAAGTGCTTCACGCCACGGGGATCCACTACTTAGCGCATCAAGGGAGGAAGGGCCCATAGACTGACACACACTGAATCTAACCTTCCACAGATTCGAGATTGGCTGGAGCCCATCATGGCGGAGACCGGTACTCTGGGGCAGCGCCTGAACTACCAGTGAGTAAAAGACCTGGAACCTCAGCCCCTGTCTCTGCCTCTCTCCTTTACCGGCGCCGGCGCACAGCACTGCGACGCCAACGGGGACTACCACTACCCTCGTCCTTCCTCAGTCATCCTCCCCGGGGTAACCACCATTCCGGCTGCGACCTTTACCATGAGCCCCGGAGAGCAGCACCCGCAGCGGCGGCCCCCCCCTGGCCGCCGACCACAGGTGGCGTCACAATATAAAAAGAGTTTCTTCACCGTCACTACCACCCCCATCTTCCATCCTTCCTCCCGTCCACTGCCTTCGCTCCCTACTGTACGTCTTGGGGTCACAAAACCACGTCAGGCCAGCCTGTGATGACACAGAGGATCTGCACCCCCAGCCCAGCGACGTGTCGGGTGAAAACCCATCTACTCCGGGGTGTTACACCAAAACTCTAGACGGCCAGAACGCTAGGAGGCCATTTTTCATCACACTTTCAGGTGGTCTTCTCTAAGAGAGACGACTTATTTACTGGTGACTCTTCTCTTGTATCTGAGAGGCAGTGCAAAAATTCTTCCTCCATGAATGACGGATTTTGCATGTGTCCAAGATTGCGTTACACTTTTCCTGATCTATAACGACTCATCACATCTCTTCGGCTTGTTCGGAAGACGGTCCATTAGGCTGTAACTGTTCAGTGTCATAAGCTGATTGCCCTGGCTGCATTTTAGGTGACTCATCCAATATTATTTTCTCCATCTGGTTTAACTTTCATTTACAGAAATGTCATAACAGTGAACCTGAGGGAATACAGAATAGATAATGGCAGCAATGGATATATAAGGGATGGAATATAAAGCGTGTAAGCGAGGCCTGCGATGCGTCACACACCGGAAGATGGGGGTTATGGCTGCGCCATTCTATAGCCCCCAGGCAGATATGTAGCAGAATCCCAATATGTTAAATGGGTTATCCACTACGAGGACAACCCCTCCTGATTCCACATTTACTCTAGGTAAAATATTAAAGCTTATATTCATTTCTGCGGCCGGCGCGTTTCCAGCGGTGCTGGGGCTCCTGGGAGGCTGTGACATTATGCGAGCCCCACGTCCAATCAGCGCCGGCTTCTGTCTCCCCGCCTTTTGACAAACGAGTTAATCAACATGAAGCGAGCGCTGCAGCTGATCACTTCCTGCTGATTGCTCCTGTGTCTGAAGGTGGAGAGACAGAACCCAACGCTGATTGGACGTGGGGCTTGCATGACATTATAATGTCACGTGAGCCCCAGGACCGCTGGAACCGCACCGGCTGTAGAGAGGAGTATAGGCTTTCTTATTTTACCTGGGGGGGGGTGGGGGAGAACATGTGGAATCAGAAGGGGTCGTCCTAGTAGTAGACAACCCCTCGTAGAGAAAGCCTGCAAGTTCTGCCTCTCTCACCTACCCATAGAGAAAGCCTGCGAGCCCTGCCTCTCTCACCTACTCATAGAGAAAGCCTGCGAGCCCTGCCTCTCTCACCTACTCAGAGAAAGCCTGCAAGTTCTGCCTCTCTCACCTACCCATAGAGAAAGCCTGCAAGTTCTGCCTCTCTCACCTACCCATACAGAAAGCCTGCGAGCCCTGCCTCTCTCACCTACTCAGAGAAAGCCTGCGAGCCCTGCCTCTTTCACCTACTCATAGAGAAAGCCTGCGAGTTCTGCCTCTCTCACCTACCCATAGAGAAAGCCTGTGAGCCCTGCCTCTCTCACCTACCCATAGAGAAAGCCTGCGAGTTCTGCCTCTCTCACCTACTCAGAGAAAGCCTGCGAGCCCTGCCTCTCTCACCTACCCATAGAGAAAGCCTGCGAACCCTGCCTCTCTCACCTACCCATAGAGAAAGCCTGCGAGCCCTGCCTCTCTCACCTACCCATAGAGAAAGCCTGCGAGCCCTGCCTCTCTCACCTACTCATAGAGAAAGCCTGTGAGCCCTGCCTCTCTCACCTACCCATAGAGAAAGCCTGCGAACCCTGCCTCTCTCACCTACCCATAGAGAAAGCCTGCGAGCCCTGCCTCTCTCACCTACCCATAGAGAAAGCCTGCGAACCCTGCCTCTCTCACCTACCCATAGAGAAAGCCTGCGAGCCCTGCCTCTCTCACCTACCCATAGAGAAAGCCTGTGAGCCCTGCCTCTCTCACCTACCCATAGAGAAAACCTGCGAGTTCTGCCTCTCTCACCTACTCATAGAGAAAGCCTGCGAGCCCTGCCTCTCTCACCTACCCATAGAGAAAGCCTGCGAGTTCTGCCTCTCTCACCTACCCATAGAGAAAGCCTGCGAGCCCTGCCTCTCTCACCTACCCATAGAGAAAGCCTGTGAGCCCTGCCTCTCTCACCTACCCATAGAGAAAGCCTGCGAGCCCTGCCTCTCTCACCTACTCATAGAGAAAGCCTGCGAGTTCTGCCTCTCTCACCTACCCATAGAGAAAGCCTGTGAGCCCTGCCTCTCTCACCTACCCATAGAGAAAGCCTGTGAGCCCTGCCTCTCTCACCTACCCATAGAGAAAGCCTGCGAGCCCTGCCTCTCTCACCTACTCATAGAGAAAGCCTGCGAGCCCTGCCTCTCTCACCTACCCATAGAGAAAACCTGCGAGCCCTGCCTCTCTCACCTACCCATAGAGAAAGCCTGCGAGTTCTGCCTCTCTCACCTACTCAGAGAAAGCCTGTTAGCCCTGCCTCTTTCACCTACTCATAGAGAAAGCCTGCGAGTTCTGCCTCTCTCACCTACCCATAGAGAAAGCCTGCGAGCCCTGCCTCTCTCACCTACCCATAGAGAAAGCCTGCGAGCCCTGCCTCTCTCACCTACCCATAGAGAAAGCCTGCGAACCCTGCCTCTCTCACCTACCCATAGAGAAAGCCTGCGAGCCCTGCCTCTCTCACCTACCGATAGAGAAAGCCTGCGAGTTCTGCCTCTCTCACCTACTCAGAGAAAGCCTGCGAGCCCTGCCTCTCTCACCTACTCATAGAGAAAGCCTGCGAGCCCTGCCTCTCTCACCTACTCATAGAGAAAGCCTGTGAGCCATGCCTCTCTCACCTACTCATAGAGAAAGCCTGCGAGTTCTACCTCTCTCACCTACCCATAGAGAAAGCCTGTGAGCCCTGCCTCTCTCACCTACCCATAGAGAAAACCTGCGAGCCCTGCCTCTCTCACCTACTCATAGAGAAAGCCTGCGAGCCCTGCCTCTCTCACCTACTCATAGAGAAAGCCTGCGAGCCCTGCCTCTCTCACCTACTCATAGAGAAAGCCTGCGAGTTCTGCCTCTCTCACCTACCCATAGAGAAAGCCTGCGAGCCCTGCCTCTCTCACCTACCCATAGAGAAAACCTGCGAGCCCTGCCTCTCTCACCTACCCATAGAGAAAGCCTGTGAGCCCTGCCTCTCTCACCTACCTATAGAGAAAGCTTGTGAGCCCTGCCTCTCTCACCTACCCATAGAGAAAGCCTGCGAGCCCTGCCTCTCTCACCTACCCATAGAGAAAGCCTGTGAGCCCTGCCTCTCTCACCTACCCCTAGAGAAAGCCTGCGAGCCCTGCCTCTCTCACCTACCCATAGAGAAAGCCTGCGAGCCCTGCCTCTCTCACCTACCCATAGAGAAAGCCTGCGAGCCCTGCCTCTCTCACCTACCCATAGAGAAAGCCTGCGAGCCCTGCCTCTCTCACCTACCCATAGAGAAAACCTGCGAGCCCTGCCTCTCTCACCTACCCATAGAGAAAGCCTGCGAGTTCTGCCTCTCTCACCTACCCATAGAGAAAACCTGCAAGCCCTGCCTCTCTCACCTACCCAAAGGGAAAGCTTGCGAGTCCTGCCTCTCTTACCTACTAATCGAAAAAGCCTGTGAGTCCTGCCTCTCTCACCTACCCATAGAGAAATCCTGTGAGCCCTGCCTCTCTCACCTACCCATAGAGAAAGCTTGTGAGCCCTGCCTCTCTCACCTACCCATAGAGAAAGCCTGTGAGCCCTGCCTCTCTCACCTACCCATATAGAAAGCCTGCGAGCCCTGCCTCTCTCACCTACCTATAGAGAAAGCCTGCGAGTTCTGCCTCTCTCACCTACCCATAGAGAAAGCCTGCGAGCCCTGCCTCTCTCACCTACCTATAGAGAAAGCCTGTGAGCCCTGCCTCTCTCACCTACCCATTGAGAAAGCCTGCGAGCCCTGCCTCTCTCACCTACCTATAGAGAAAGCCTGCGAGCCCTGCCTCTCTCACCTACTCATAGAGAATGTTTGTGAGTCCTGCCTCTCTCACCTACCCATAGAGAAAGCCTGCGAGCCCTGCCTCTCTCACCTACCCATAGAGAAAGCCTGTGAGCCCTGCCTCTCTCACCTACCCATAGAGAAAGCCTGCGAGCCCTGCCTCTCTCACCTACCCATAGAGAAAGCCTGTGAGCCCTGCCTCTCTCACCTACTCATAGAGAAAGCCTGCGAGCCCTGCCTCTCTCACCTACCTATAGAGAAAGCCTGCGAGCCCTGCCTCTCTCACCTACCCATAGAGAAAGCCTGCGAGCCCTGCCTCTCTCACCTACCCATAGAGAAAGCCTGCGAGCCCTGCCTCTCTCACCTACCCATAGAGAAAGCCTGTGAGCCCTGCCTCTCTCACCTACCCATAGAGAAAGCCTGTGAGCCCTGCCTCTCTCACCTACCAATAGAGAAAGCCTGCGAGCCCTGCCTCTCTCACCTACCCATAGAGAAATCCTGCGAGTTCTGCCTCTCTCACCTACCCATAGAGAAAGCCTGCGAGCCCTGCCTCTCTCACCTACCCATAGAGAAAGCCTGCGAGTTCTGCCTCTCTCACCTACCCATAGAGAAAGCCTGCGAGCCCTGCCTCTCTCACCTACCTATAGAGAAAGCCTGTGAGCCCTGCCTCTCTCACCTACCCATAGAGAAAGCCTGCGAGCCCTGCCTCTCTCACCTACCTATAGAGAAAGCCTGCGAGCCCTGCCTCTCTCACCTACCCATAGAGAAAGCCTGCGAGCCCTGCCTCTCTCACCTACTCATAGAGAATGTTTGTGAGTCCTGCCTCTCTCACCTACCCATAGAGAAAGCCTGCGAGCCCTGCCTCTCTCACCTACCCATAGAGAAAGCCTGCGAGCCCTGCCTCTCTCACCTACCCATAGAGAAAGCCTGCGAGCCCTGCCTCTCTCACCTACCCATAGAGAAAGCCTGCGAGCCCTGCCTCTCTCACCTACCTATAGAGAAAGCCTGCGAGCCCTGCCTCTCTCACCTACCCATAGAGAAAACCTGCGAGCCCTGCCTCTCTCACCTACCCATAGAGAAAGCCTGCGAGCCCTGCCTCTCTCACCTACCCATAGAGAAAGCCTGTGAGCCCTGCCTCTCTCACCTACCCATAGAGAAAGCCTGCGAGCCCTGCCTCGCTCACCTACCTATAGAGAAAGCCTGCGAGCCCTGCCTCTCTCACCTACCCATAGAGAAAACCTGCGAGCCCTGCCTCTCTCACCTACCCATAGAGAAAGCCTGTGAGCCCTGCCTCTCTCACCTACCCATAGAGAAAGCCTGTGAGCCCTGCCTCTCTCACCTACCCATAGAGAAAACCTGCGAGTTCTGCCTCTCTCACCTACCCATAGAGAAAGCCTGCGAGTTCTGCCTCTCTCACCTACCCATAGAGAAAGCCTGCGAGCCCTGCCTCTCTCACCTACCCATAGAGAAAGCCTGTGAGCCCTGCCTCTCTCACCTACCAATAGAGAAAGCCTGCGAGCCCTGCCTCTCTCACCTACCCATAGAGAAAGCCTGCGAGCCCTGCCTCTCTCACCTACCCATAGAGAAAGCCTGCGAGCCCTGCCTCTCTCACCTACCCATAGAGAAAGCCTGCGAGCCCTGCCTCTCTCACCTACTCATAGAGAAAGCCTGCGAGCCCTGCCTCTCTCACCTACTCATAGAGAAAGCCTGCGAGCCCTGCCTCTCTCACATACCCATAGAGAAAGCCTGCGAGCCCTGCCTCTCTCACCTACCCATAGAGAAAGCCTGCGAGCCCTGCCTCTCTCACCTACTCATAGAGAAAGCCTGCGAGCCCTGCCTCTCTCACCTACCCATAGAGAAAGCTTGCGAGTTCTGCCTCTCTCACCTACCCATAGAGAAAGCCTGCGAGTTCTGCCTCTCTCACCTACCCATAGAGAAAGCCTGCGAGCCCTGCCTCTCTCACCTACCCATAGAGAAAGCCTGCGAGCCCTGCCTCTCTCACCTACTCATAGAGAAAGCCTGCGAGTTCTGCCTCTCTCACCTACCCATAGAGAAAGCCTGTGAGCCCTGCCTCTCTCACCTACCCATAGAGAAAGCCTGGGAGCCCTGCCTCTCTCACCTACCCATAGAGAAAGCCTGCGAGCCCTGCCTCTCTCACCTACCCATAGAGAAAGCCTGCGAGCCCTGCCTCTCTCACCTACCCATAGAGAAAGCCTGCGAGCCCTGCCTCTCTCACCTACCCATAGAGAAAACCTGCGAGCCCTGCCTCTCTCACCTACCTATAGAGAAAGCCTGCGAGTTCTGCCTCTCTCACCTACCCATAGAGAAAGCCTGCGAGCCCTGCCTCTCTCACCTACCTATAGAGAAAGCCTGCGAGTTCTGCCTCTCTCACCTACCCATAGAGAAAGCCTGTGAGCCCTGCCTCTCTCACCTACCCATATAGAAAGCCTGTGAGCCCTGCCTCTCTCACCTACCTATAGAGAAAGCCTGCGAGTTCTGCCTCTCTCACCTACCCATAGAGAAAGCCTGCGAGCCCTGCCTCTCTCACCTACCCATAGAGAAAGCCTGCGAGCCCTGCCTCTCTCACCTACTCATAGAGAAAGCCTGCGAGCCCTGCCTCTCTCACCTACCCATAGAGAAAGCCTGCGAGCCCTGCCTCTCTCACCTACCCATAGAGAAAGCCTGTGAGCCCTGCCTCTCTCACCTACCCATAGAGAAAGCCTGCGAGCCCTGCCTCTCTCACCTACCCATAGAGAAAGCCTGCGAGTCCTGCCTCTCTCACCTACCCATAGAGAAAGCCTGCGAGTTCTGCCTCTCTCACCTACCCATAGAGAAAGCCTGCGAGTCCTGCCTCTCTCACCTACCCATAGAGAAAGCCTGTGAGCCCTGCCTCTCTCACCTACCCATAGAGAAAGCCTGTGAGCCCTGCCTCTCTCACCTACTCATAGAGAAAGCCTGTGAGCCCTGCCTCTCTCACCTACTCAGAGAAAGCCTGTGAGCCCTGCCTCTCTCACCTACCCATAGAGAAAGCCTGTGAGCCCTGCCTCTCTCACCTACTCAGAGAAAGCCTGTGAGCCCTGCCTCTCTCACCTACCCATAGAGAAAGCCTGTGAGCCCTGCCTCTCTCACCTACTCAGAGAAAGCCTGTGAGCCCTGCCTCTCTCACCTACCCATAGAGAAAGCCTGTGAGCCCTGCCTCTCTCACCTACCCATAGAGAAAGCCTGTGAGCCCTGCCTCTCTCACCTACCCATAGAGAAAGCCTGTGAGCCCTGCCTCTCTCACCTACTCAGAGAAAGCCTGTGAGCCCTGCCTCTCTCACCTACCCATAGAGAAAGCCTGCGAGCCCTGCCTCTCTCACCTACTCATAGAGAAAGCCTGCGAGCCCTGCCTCTCTCACCTACCCATAGAGAAAGCCTGCGAGCCCTGCCTCTCTCACCTACCCATAGAGAAAGCCTGCGAGCCCTGCCTCTCTCACCTACCCATAGAGAAAGCCTGCGAGCCCTGCCTCTCTCACCTACCCATAGAGAAAGCCTGTGAGCCCTGCCTCTCTCACCTACCCATAGAGAAAGCCTGTGAGCCCTGCCTCTCTCACCTACCCATAGAGAAAGCCTGTGAGCCCTGCCTCTCTCACCTACCAATAGAGAAAGCCTGCGAGCCCTGCCTCTCTCACCTACCCATAGAGAAAGCCTGCGAGTTCTGCCTCTCTCACCTACCCATAGAGAAAGCCTGCGAGCCCTGCCTCTCTCACCTACCCATAGAGAAAGCCTGCGAGTTCTGCCTCTCTCACCTACCCATAGAGAAAGCCTGCGAGCCCTGCCTCTCTCACCTACCTATAGAGAAAGCCTGTGAGCCCTGCCTCTCTCACCTACCCATAGAGAAAGCCTGCGAGCCCTGCCTCTCTCACCTACCTATAGAGAAAGCCTGCGAGCCCTGCCTCTCTCACCTACCCATAGAGAAAGCCTGCGAGCCCTGCCTCTCTCACCTACTCATAGAGAATGTTTGTGAGTCCTGCCTCTCTCACCTACCCATAGAGAAAGCCTGCGAGCCCTGCCTCTCTCACCTACCCATAGAGAAAGCCTGCGAGCCCTGCCTCTCTCACCTACCCATAGAGAAAGCCTGCGAGCCCTGCCTCTCTCACCTACCCATAGAGAAAGCCTGCGAGCCCTGCCTCTCTCACCTACCTATAGAGAAAGCCTGCGAGCCCTGCCTCTCTCACCTACCCATAGAGAAAACCTGCGAGCCCTGCCTCTCTCACCTACCCATAGAGAAAGCCTGCGAGCCCTGCCTCTCTCACCTACCCATAGAGAAAGCCTGTGAGCCCTGCCTCTCTCACCTACCCATAGAGAAAGCCTGCGAGCCCTGCCTCGCTCACCTACCTATAGAGAAAGCCTGCGAGCCCTGCCTCTCTCACCTACCCATAGAGAAAACCTGCGAGCCCTGCCTCTCTCACCTACCCATAGAGAAAGCCTGTGAGCCCTGCCTCTCTCACCTACCCATAGAGAAAGCCTGTGAGCCCTGCCTCTCTCACCTACCCATAGAGAAAACCTGCGAGTTCTGCCTCTCTCACCTACCCATAGAGAAAGCCTGCGAGTTCTGCCTCTCTCACCTACCCATAGAGAAAGCCTGCGAGCCCTGCCTCTCTCACCTACCCATAGAGAAAGCCTGTGAGCCCTGCCTCTCTCACCTACCAATAGAGAAAGCCTGCGAGCCCTGCCTCTCTCACCTACCCATAGAGAAAGCCTGCGAGCCCTGCCTCTCTCACCTACCAATAGAGAAAGCCTGCGAGCCCTGCCTCTCTCACCTACCCATAGAGAAAGCCTGCGAGCCCTGCCTCTCTCACCTACTCATAGAGAAAGCCTGCGAGCCCTGCCTCTCTCACCTACTCATAGAGAAAGCCTGCGAGCCCTGCCTCTCTCACATACCCATAGAGAAAGCCTGCGAGCCCTGCCTCTCTCACCTACCCATAGAGAAAGCCTGCGAGCCCTGCCTCTCTCACCTACTCATAGAGAAAGCCTGCGAGCCCTGCCTCTCTCACCTACCCATAGAGAAAGCTTGCGAGTTCTGCCTCTCTCACCTACCCATAGAGAAAGCCTGCGAGTTCTGCCTCTCTCACCTACCCATAGAGAAAGCCTGCGAGCCCTGCCTCTCTCACCTACCCATAGAGAAAGCCTGCGAGCCCTGCCTCTCTCACCTACTCATAGAGAAAGCCTGCGAGTTCTGCCTCTCTCACCTACCCATAGAGAAAGCCTGTGAGCCCTGCCTCTCTCACCTACCCATAGAGAAAGCCTGTGAGCCCTGCCTCTCTCACCTACCCATAGAGAAAGCCTGCGAGCCCTGCCTCTCTCACCTACCCATAGAGAAAGCCTGCGAGCCCTGCCTCTCTCACCTACCCATAGAGAAAGCCTGCGAGCCCTGCCTCTCTCACCTACCCATAGAGAAAACCTGCGAGCCCTGCCTCTCTCACCTACCTATAGAGAAAGCCTGCGAGTTCTGCCTCTCTCACCTACCCATAGAGAAAGCCTGCGAGCCCTGCCTCTCTCACCTACCTATAGAGAAAGCCTGCGAGTTCTGCCTCTCTCACCTACCCATAGAGAAAGCCTGTGAGCCCTGCCTCTCTCACCTACCCATATAGAAAGCCTGTGAGCCCTGCCTCTCTCACCTACCTATAGAGAAAGCCTGCGAGTTCTGCCTCTCTCACCTACCCATAGAGAAAGCCTGCGAGCCCTGCCTCTCTCACCTACCCATAGAGAAAGCCTGCGAGCCCTGCCTCTCTCACCTACTCATAGAGAAAGCCTGCGAGCCCTGCCTCTCTCACCTACCCATAGAGAAAGCCTGCGAGCCCTGCCTCTCTCACCTACCCATAGAGAAAGCCTGTGAGCCCTGCCTCTCTCACCTACCCATAGAGAAAGCCTGCGAGCCCTGCCTCTCTCACCTACCCATAGAGAAAGCCTGCGAGTCCTGCCTCTCTCACCTACCCATAGAGAAAGCCTGCGAGTTCTGCCTCTCTCACCTACCCATAGAGAAAGCCTGCGAGTCCTGCCTCTCTCACCTACCCATAGAGAAAGCCTGTGAGCCCTGCCTCTCTCACCTACCCATAGAGAAAGCCTGTGAGCCCTGCCTCTCTCACCTACCCATAGAGAAAGCCTGTGAGCCCTGCCTCTCTCACCTACTCATAGAGAAAGCCTGTGAGCCCTGCCTCTCTCACCTACTCAGAGAAAGCCTGTGAGCCCTGCCTCTCTCACCTACCCATAGAGAAAGCCTGTGAGCCCTGCCTCTCTCACCTACTCAGAGAAAGCCTGTGAGCCCTGCCTCTCTCACCTACCCATAGAGAAAGCCTGTGAGCCCTGCCTCTCTCACCTACCCATAGAGAAAGCCTGTGAGCCCTGCCTCTCTCACCTACTCAGAGAAAGCCTGTGAGCCCTGCCTCTCTCACCTACCCATAGAGAAAGCCTGCGAGCCCTGCCTCTCTCACCTACTCATAGAGAAAGCCTGCGAGCCCTGCCTCTCTCACCTACCCATAGAGAAAGCCTGCGAGCCCTGCCTCTCTCACCTACCCATAGAGAAAGCCTGCGAGCCCTGCCTCTCTCACCTACCCATAGAGAAAGCCTGCGAGCCCTGCCTCTCTCACCTACTCAGAGAAAGCCTGTGAGCCCTGACTCTCTCACCTACCCATAGAGAAAGCCTGCGAGCCCTGCCTCTCTCACCTACTCATAGAGAAAGCCTGCGAGCCCTGCCTCTCTCACCTACCCATAGAGAAAGCCTGCGAGCCCTGCCTCTCTCACCTACCCATAGAGAAAGCCTGCGAGCCCTGCCTCTCTCACCTACCCATAGAGAAAGCCTGTGAGCCCTGCCTCTCTCACCTATTCCTAGACAAAGTTTGTGAGTCCTGCTTCTCTCACCTACTCATAGAGAAAGCCTGCGAGCCCTGCCTCTCTCACCTACTCCTAGACAAAGTTTGTGAGTCCTGCCTCTCTCACCTACCCATAGAGAAAGCCTGCGAGCCCTGCCTCTCTCACCTACCTATAGAGAAAGCCTGCGAGCCCTGCCTCTCTCACCTACCTATAGAGAAAGCCTGCGAGCCCTGCCTCTCTCACCTACCTATAGAGAAAGCCTGCGAGCCCTGCCTCTCTCACCTACTCATAGAGAAAGCCTGCGAGCCCTGCCTCTCTCACCTACTCATAGAGAAAGCCTGTGAGCCCTGCCTCTCTCACCTACTCATAGAGAAAGCCTGTGAGCCCTGCCTCTCTCACCTACTCATAGAGAAAGCCTGCGAGCCCTGCCTCTCTCACCTACCCATAGAGAAAGCCTGTGAGCCCTGCCTCTCTCACCTACCCAAAGGGAAAGCCTGCGAGCCCTGCCTCTCTAACCTACTCATAGAGAAAGCCTGCAAGTCCCGCTAGCCATAGCCTGTAAGACTTGAATCTTTCCTAAATCAAAGCCATTAATCATTGTGCATTACACTTTGGTGGCCTTATGAGATACCCTGTTTTCTGGAAGCAATGTGTCTTGACGAGGTTACTATGGACCCCTAGGTGCACCTTCATATGAAATCAAAAGGCAAAATGGGCCTGTAAATTTCTATAGGAATATTATGAATCATGATGTGTGCAAGGGGTCTCGAAGGCAGATAAGCACAAAGGCTTGAAAAGCAAAGCAAAGTATTTACATTAAAATTGAGCAACTGATAACATGTGGTTGTGTAACGAGAGCCATAACACATCCCGAGCTGTGGAACGTCTCCTGCCGTTAACCCTCGCCGATAATTAGAAGGATCCGTCTCATATTTGGCATTCGCCAGTGCTCGACAGTAAAAGGAGGTTTCTGCCAACTTTCTAGACCAAAATTAGTTTAGAAACATAAACAGTGACGATTTCCCGCAAAGTGAAAAGGCAAAAAATAAAAACGTTTCATTTCCAGCTAAATAATCCTGTTCCACATAAGTGGCACCAGCCAGATAGGAGTCAGGAATATCACCCCAGACGGGTGTGAGAAGACAAGTCAGTGATTGAAGATGATCTCCGAGCCTCCGTATAAACCAAGGCCTGGAAGTATGTAAAAATAGAGGAATCCACGACCTCCCTTCATCTCGGCCCAAAAAGTGGCCCAGCGAGTTCACAGTGCGGTAATTATCCCCAGAAGGGAAGGGGAAGCGCAGAGGATCAAAGTGAACGAGGATGTGCGCGGCGGGAGGAAGGACGGACAGCAGGGCTCCTGCCCATCCCTCCGTCAGGCTGAAAAATTGGAAATTGCCGGTTGTCCAGGATCAGAATTTTTATATTTATTTATGCACAAATAGGCAACAATTAGTAATATTTCCCATAAAATCTATCAGGGTAGAAGTCCCCTATTGCAGTCACGTAGTCTCCACATCATATATCTCACTAAAGGCAGCTTTACACGCTGCAATATCGTTACCGATATCGCTAACGTGTGTACCCGCCCCCATCGTTTGTGTGACACGGGCAAATCGATGCCCGTGGCGCACAAAATTGCTCGGACCCGTCACACTACTTACCTGCCTAGCGACGTAGCTGTGACCGGCGAACCGCCTCCTTTCTAAGGAGGAGGTGCGTTCGGCGTCACAGTGACGTCACTAAGCGGCCGCCCAATAGAAGCGGAGGGGCGGAGATGAGTGGCCGTGACATCCCGCCCACCTCCTTCCTTCCTCATTGCCGGCGGCCGCAGGTAAGGTGAGGTTCCTCGGTCCTGCGGGGTCACACATAGCGATGTATGCTGCCGCAGGAACGATGAACAACATCGTACAAGCAGCAGCAACGATAATTGGGAATAGGTGGGATGTCACAGATTGAGCAATTTTACATCATCCCAAAAACGTGTAAAATCGCTAGAGGTGTCACACGCAACGACATCGCTAAAGCTGCCGGATGTGCGTCACAAATTCCGTGACCCCAACGACATCGCTTGAGCGATGTCGTAGCGTGTAAAGCGGCCTTAACAGTGTGGTTACATGGATGCAACCTGTGACATTACTTGGAGACGCGGAACTGTACACAGTTTTCATTTACACTCAGCAGAATTGTGGTTTCAGCTCTGAAGCACATTGTCAGGTTACATTACATCAAACAAGTCCCTCCCAATTCACCTTTTGTGTCTCCCCTATTTCCTCATAGACTATAAGCTTACGAGCAGGGCCCTCACTACTTTGCCATTCTGTACTGTCTCATTGTCTGTTCATGTCCCCTATAAATTGTTAAGCGCTGAAGAATATGTTGGCGCTATATAAATAAAAAATATTATATTATTAATAATAATAATACTAATACTAATAATAATAATAAACAAAAAGCAGATGGAAATGGCAGATCCTCGATCAGATATTCCTTAAGGCACCAATCCAGCATGGGTCTTTTATTTTCAGAGCTGGAGTGGCACTTTAATTGTAACTCGCCCCCCCTCCCCCACCCCACAGACTTAATCTCACCCTCCGGTGGCTTCATCATTTCTTTGGCGCCACTCCAGTCCCATAGCGCTATCATGTCCCCGTAACTTCTGACTAGCCAGAAGTTACATCACAAGCTCTTAATAAAAGTCTATGAGAATCAGAACGAGGCTCTCATAGACTTGTATAGAGTTGTGAACTCTAGTGCCCTCCGTGAAACACTGGAGCTGCCGGCAGGTGCCAAACTGCCAGAGACTAACCAGAGTAGAGCTGGAAAAAGATGAAGACGGCGGTGGGTGAGTATAAGACTGGGGGCAGGGGACGTAAATTGAAAGCACCACTTCAGCGGTGAAATAAAAAAACAAAATGGTGAATCAGTGCTTAAAAGGAGTTATCCTGAAGACGCAAAATCCCCTTATTCAGGGAACCGCTGGGGAACCAACTGCTTGGACCCAGTGATAATGAGAACCCCCCTGTCTGATCACCATCAAGGTGTTTATTGTGCTAGAACTGTGCTGTGTACCCAACTCCGGTCCTCTACTCTCAATTAATGCCCGGTTCTCATTACGAGCATGGAAGACATTAAGCATATAAGCTGGGAAAGCTCCTAATGTACATGCTAAACATATCCACGGGGGGGACAAGAGCCCAAAAGTGGCCAATAGTGTTTTTTTTATGGGTAATACATATCAACAAACCATGTGAAAAAAGAAAAAAAAAAAAAAGGAGGTTGGATTGGCATTGTAGATTAAACTATTCAATACAATGATATAAAGTAAAAACCATACTACATGGTACCACGTGCTATTCCAATGGCTCAATATGGGCGACGAATGGCACTGTAGGGGATCCATATGTGCCGCCCCCGTGGAAGTAGCCAAGCTGCTCAGATCCGGGTTCGCTGTGACTCAAGGGTCTCCGGACCCGGGGGTCGTGCGGCCACTCAAATGTAAGGGGGATACTTACAGGGGAAATGGTATGCAGTTCGTGACGCCATCCGTGGTGTACGGTAATTTGGGAGTACCGCCACTGCTGTTGGGAGTACCCGGGGTGATGAAGTGGGGCAGGAAGGTGCTGTAACCCTCCAAAGGTAGGGGGGATGCCCCGAGACTCTGTGAGGGGTGCCGTGGGATGCAGGGGTCACTCTCGTACTCAGTTCATAAGGAGACACCGACAACCGGGTAAACAAAGTCTCTAGGTACCGCTGCCACTGAGGAGAGCACGTCGGGGTCCCGTCCCCAATGGTGCTGCCTGATGATCCGTGATCTGCCTCCTGGCACTAAGTTTGACTTCAACATGTGGGTCCGGTAGTTTGGAACTAGCCGGGCCCCGCTCCCTACTATGGCTAAGTGTGGGAGCTTGCTTTCAGGGCTCACGCTTGGGATTTTCTGGAACGTTTTGGATTTGGAAAAATCTATCCCCCACGTTGCACTAATACCCAGATTCTGGAGCGGGTGGGAACAAATCAAAAAGGCTCCGTTCTCCTCAGGTGAATTGTCGGGTTGCCTGAAGCTACTCCCCGACCTAGGGTCCGTGTACCCCGTCGTGCCTTTGGTCCTGGACCGGTGATAGTGCTAGGCTGCCGGCCGTCCTCCTCGACAAATCCAGGCCCCTTGCCACAATCCACTGCGATCGGGGGTCTGACTCCTCTAGGCCCAGATCACTGTCTGCAAACTAGGCAGCTACCTTAGGAGTCACAGCTCCCGACTTCCTCTGAGTTCCTCACAGCTCGAGGGCTACTTCCCAACCTCTCTCCTTCACCTCTCAACTCCACTGACCGACTGAGTGACTACACTCCTCACCTCCCCTCCCTGACCCCCCAGGTGGGCGACTCTATTCCACTTAAGCCGTCCACTGGTGTGTCTGGTGGGTGTGGTGCAGGGTGTAGCTAGGATTTGATTTGCTGTTGGAGGCAACACCATTTAGTTAGGGACCCAGAACCAAGAGCGAGGCGGAATACTGCACGGGAGGGCAGCTTGTGCAGTACCCTGTGACGACCCGATAGTCCAGGGGCGTCACACATACATCGGAGGCCACAAAGGTGACCTGATTGGAGCCTTTTTCTAGACAGCCACACCGTTGGTCACTTCATTCTGTCTATAGGTTTGATGCCCACTGAATCTCCCTTGGTGGGATACCCTGGTGGTGATACGCCACCAACGTCTCCGAATGGATGACCAGTAGCAAAAAATTAAAAAAAACAAAAACAAACAAACGACGCCTGATCTCATCAGTTCTGGCATCTTCTAATATACGACATGATGCTATTCGTCACTACGCCCTGGTGTCCCGTTGCCAGAGGTTTAATTTCCTACCATGGCAGCCCATTTATAAAAGTCATAACCCAGATGTGTGGGTAGACCGGCTGCTTTCTGTGCCATCTGTGCAGGTTTCCCGTCCTCCAGATCTTATAAATGTTAATTACTGAGCGGTGTGATGATGATGAGCGCTGCTCTGAGGGATGTTTCTGCCCTGAATCAGCGCGTCCCGCGGTGACTTCATCTCCAGCACAGCGGAGGTATCGCACGGACCACACATTTCTTACCCACACATCAAACTTCCAGCGCGCTCCGTATGTGCGGGGAGAGTGATACATTACAGTACAATCCACCATTCATATCGATTCCTCGCGGGGAACAATGGCTGATCAGAAAGCGGCCGCACACAGGGAGAACTGGAAGTGGTAAAGAGGTTTTGGCAAAGGATTTTAGTAGTTCAGGATGATTAAATAAAACCAGATAATAGAGCTAAGAAAAAGTGCTCATATACACTCTACATTGTGCAAAAACAATGTATCACAATGGACTTCCCACGTATCATATCTGCTGTGCAATTACACAGCAAGGAAAAGGGTCTGTAGATTTTGTTACAAAAATGCAGCGGCCGATGTACCGAGAGCGTCCATCCCCAGGACCCTAACCGCAGCGTCAAGGAAATAATACACCACCATAACACGTCGCAACCCCCTGTGCATTTGAGGCTTCCAGGATCAAACTATAACTGTATATATTATTATACACAGCTCTTAGACCTGATGAGTCTGGTGTATTTACCTTGAAAATCCATCTCAGAATGGCTTAATAATTATTTAGAAAGTTTAAACTTAACGTCCACCTGCATAGTCTGATTTACAGCTCCTCAGTGTTCCTCCTCCCTGCTGCATCTCCACTCACCTAAACTGTGCGCACCTCAGTGTTCCTCCTCCCTGCTGCATCTCCACTCACCTAGCCTGAGAGCTCCTCAGTGTTCCTCCTCCCTGCTGCATCTGCACTCACCTAGCCTGAGAGCTCCTCAGTGTTCCTCCTCCCTGCTGCATCTGCACTCACCTAGCCTGAGAGCTCCTCAGTGTTCCTCCTCCCTGCTGCATCTCCACTCACCTAGCCTGAGAGCTACTCAGTGTTCCTCCTCCCTGCTGCATCTGCACTCACCTAGCCTGAGAGCTCCTCAGTGTTCCTCCTCCCTGCTGCATCTGCACTCACCTAGCCTGAGAGCTCCTCAGTGTTCCTCCTCCCTGCTGCATCTGCACTCACCTAGCCTGAGAGCTCCTCAGTGTTCCTCCTCCCTGCTGCATCTCCACTCACCTAGCCTGAGAGCTCCTCAGTGTTCCTCCTCCCTGCTGCATCTGCACTCACCTAGCCTGAGAGCTCCTCAGTGTTCCTCCTCCCTGCTGCATCTCCACTCACCTAGCCTGAGAGCTCCTCAGTGTTCCTCCTCCCTGCTGCATCTGCACTCACCTAGCCTGAGAGCTCCTCAGTGTTCCTCCTCCCTGCTGCATCTCCACTCACCTAGCCTGAGAGCTCCTCAGTGTTCCTCTTCCCTGCTGCATCTCCACTCACCTAGCCTGAGAGCTCCTCAGTGTTCCTCCTCCCTGCTGCATCTCCACTCACCTAGCCTGAGAGCTCCTCAGTGTTCCTCCTCCCTACTAATCTCCACTCACCTAGCCTGTGCGCACCTCAGTGTTCCTCCTCCCTGCTGCATCTCCACTCACCTAGCCTGAGAGCTCCTCAGTGTTCCTCCTCCCTGCTGCATCTCCAGTCACCTAGCCTGTGCGCACCTCAGTGTTCCTCTTCCCTGCTGCATCTCCACTCACCTAGCCTGTGCGCACCTCAGTGTTCCTCCTCCCTGCTGCATCTCCACTCACCTAGCCTGTGCGCACCTCAGTGTTCCTCCTCCCTGCTGCATCTGCACTCACCTAGCCTGAGAGCTCCTCAGTGTTCCTCCTCCCTTCTGCATCTCCACTCAACTAGCCTGAGAGCACCTCAGTGTTCCTCCTCCCTGCTGCATCTCCAACTACCTAGCCTGAGAGCTCCTCAGTGTTCCCCCTCCCTGCTGCATCTCCACTCACCTAGCCTGAGAGTTCTTCAGTGTTCCTCCTCTCTGCTGCATCTCCAACTACGTAGCCTGAGAGCTCCTCAGTGTTCCTCCTCCCTGCTGCATCTGCACTCACCTAGCCTGAGAGCTCCTCAGTGTTCCTCCTCCCTGCTGTTGCTGAATTTCAAATCACCTAGCCTGGCAGCTTCTTAGTGTACCTCCTCCCTACTGCTGAATCTCCACCCACCTAGCCTGACAGTTCCTTAGTGTCCCTCCTCTCTGCTGCTGCATCCCCATCCACCTAGGTTGACAGCTTCTTAGTGTCACTCTTCCCTGTTGCTGAATCTCCACCCATCGAAGGCTCCTCAGTGTTCCTCCTCCCTGCTGCATCTCCAGCTACCTAGCCTGATGGCCCTTCCGTGTGCCTACTCCCTTCTGACACTAAATCTCCATCCACCTGGCCGACAGCTCCCAAATGTCCCTACTCCATGTACAGATGTCACATTGTTCAGTGAGTGAGTAGAGAATGTAAAGTTGGACTCATGAACTGTCCCTCTGTATAACTGGACTCAAAATTCTCAACTCAATATCACAATTATACAACCATTGTAAATTGGATTTTAAAAGTAAGTACACCAGCCTCTGCAGGAGGCTAAAGGATCTAAATAATAATACATACAAGCTTCGTTTTTTTGGACATATTTGCCAACAAATCTACTAAGTAATACAGTGGACAGAGGAGGGGGATGAAGCTGCATGCTGTGATAGGAGGTATACTTCTTCAGGAGACATCTTCATGACATGAGCATTACAAAGTATACAGTGGCCACAATCCCACAGAAATCAGTTTAATGAAAATAACAGACAATCAACTTGGAAGAACACAGACACATCTGATGATTGCATAGAGACAGCTCTCTTGACTCGTCCATACATATGCATGCTCAGCTTGGGTGAGCATGCATGTGTTCTGAATTGGGAATAAGGCTGCTTTCACACTACGCTTTTTTAACATGCGTCATGAACTTTTTTTAACGCAAAAACGGATTCAGTGAAAATGTGTTTTCATTTCAATGCATTTGCAATGGACTCGCGTCAACATGCGTTTGCCTGAGTTTGCATGCGTTATAGTGAGGATCCAGCGAGTTGCAGTTTTTTAACTTTTTTTAAAAACGCTACTTGTAGCGTTTTTAAGCTGCGTCCAAATACTGTTTTTCACTGGATCCTGACTATACTGCACGCAAGCGCATGTGAACGCTGGCATGCTGATAGACAGGATCCTGCTTGCTCTACTGAGCATGCCCAGGAACCAGCCTGGCGTGATCAGTCTCTCTCTCCCCCTGCCTCTCTCCCCCGCCTGAGAGCGGCGGACGCTCGTAACCAAGGTAAATATCGGGTAACCAAGCAAAGCGCTTCGCTTAGTTACCCGATGTTTACCTTGGTTACGTGTGCAGGGAGCAGGCAGCCCGGCTCCTAGCAGCTACAGACGCTCGTTACCAAGGTAAATATCGGGTATCCAAGCAAAGCACTTCGCTTAGTTACCCGATGTTTACCTTGGTTACCAGCTTCTGCAGCTGTCAGATGCCGGCTTCCCAGACTATCACGTTCAGTTCCCCTCACTCCCGATCACATGACTTCAAGTGGCAGGATCCTGCAAAATAACACATGCGTTTGCATGCGTTTTTCTTTGTAAAAACAGGATCCACTTTTACAGCAAAAAAACGTTCATGATGCATGTTAAAAAAACATAGTGTGAAAGCCGCCTAAGGCTGCTTTCACACTACATCTTTTTAACATGCGTCCTGAATGTTTTTTAACGCAAAAACGGATCCAGTGCAAATGCGTTTTCATTTCAATGCATTTGCAATGGAATCGCGTCAACATGCGTTCACCTGCGTTTGCGTGCGTTATAGTGAGGATCCAGCGACTTGCAGTTTTTTAACATCTTTCAAAAACGCTACATGTAGCGTTTTTGAGCTGCGTCCAAATACTGCAAATCGCTGGATCCTGACTAAACAGCATGCAAACGCATGTGAATGCTGGCATGCTGATAGACAGGATCCTGCTTGCTCTACTGAGCATGCCCAGAACCAGTCTCGCGTGATCAGTCCCTCTCTCTCCCCCCTCTCTGTCTCTCCCCATCCCTCTCCTCCACCTGAGAGCTGCGGACACTCGTAACCAAGGTAAATATCGGGTAACCACTTATCTTAGTTACCCGATGTTTACGTTGGTTACGTGTGCAGGGAGCCGGCTCCTAGCAGCTGCAGACGCTCGTAACCAAAGTAAATATCGGGTATCCAAGCAAGTATACCCGATGTTTACCTTGGTTACGAACCTCCGCAGTTGTAAGAAGCCGGCTCCCAGTCTGGCACGTTTAGTTCCCATCACTCCCGATCACATGACTCCAATGCCCGCCCCTAAACATCCAGTGACAGGATCCTGCAAAGTAACACATGCGTTTGCATGTGTTTTTTGCTGTAAAAGCAGGATCCGTTTTTGCAGCAAAAAAACGTTCATGACGCATGTTAAAAAGACGTAGTGTGAAAGCCGCCTATGCAGTCAAACATTTCTGGTGGCAGCTTATCTCCTGCAGAAACAAACAGGATCAGACATGTTGACATGCAACTGCCCGATCCTTCTATCCTGTGTCCTTTGCCACAGGGGGAACAGTTGGAAGGCTCCTATACACATTCATTCACCCAATGCATATGGCCGCCCCAGGACCTTTGTCGTCAGACTAGAGCAGCTGAATTGCATCTTGTGAGAGGACTTCATAATAAGAGACTGTAAATAAAATGTAGTTAACAGCAAATCTGCATTAGCCATAAGCCTCGCAGTAATGAAGTGAACAACAGTGATTCAGATGGGCCCCGGGTCTGTTATTACTGTTAATCATCCTGTTATTCTGCGATGGAACAGCAGGGCTAATACAATAAGAGGCTTGTGAGTCACGGATTCAGAGCGTTCCACAATATCACGGCCTCGGATTCAAAATAACACGAGGACATCATGAGCCGAGACTGGACCGGCGTGTAACGTAAAATATACAAAGCGACGCTAGTGTGACAGGAGATAACAGCAGACCGGGGGCTCCTAGACTGGCCCTCAGGCTAGGGGGTCCTAGCTGTCCCTACACCCAAAGATACTAATGGGTGGCCATGTCTGTGTCGCCTTTCTTACCCTGCTCCTTGCCAGCCCTGATCTAATACCCCTCCCCCCCACCCCAGGGGAGGACCGGAGTGGTAAACCCACACATAGACAAACGGGGAAACCAAAACTTGATCACACAGCTAGCACACACAAGTGGAACATAGTAAATCATCAGCCACAGGAACAGAACAACACACGGACCAGGTTAGCAAATGCTATAGTCGGCATTGGAAGACAGATTCCTCCATCTTAAAAAGGCGTGGGAGTACCGGTGATAGGTCTCCCACAACATGTGATCTAAAAAGGTAACCAGCAGGCTAGCAGAAATTAACTCCTGCTAGTCTGCTCACTAATGAGAACACAGCTGGTTAATGCCCGAGCCTGCCTGTGCAACCCGTAAGCACGAGAGAAAGCATAGTGAGGAGTGTCAGTATGTAATGTGAACAGCGTCTGAAACCGCCATGACACTCGGCGAGTTTAGAGCCAAAAATTGTGTGACAAGTAGAATATATAATAAAGTACAGTAATATCTAGTTATACTAGACTAGTTTAGAGAGGGACAAGCCTCTGGACTTCTCTCTGACCAAAAGCTTCAAATTCCTTTCGTTTCTTTGCAGACACCCATGAAGCGGATCTCCACTAACGGCTCTGAAATTCCTGGTGGTTGTACTCCAAAGAAGGTGACTTAGGATTGGAGCACCACACATTCAGGACATTTATTTTTTTAATGTTGTCACATTCTGAGGCGCTGATGCTTTTAGGATTTCCGTGTCTATGGCTACTTGATTAATCGTCAGAGAAGATCGTCATTTGGGGATCATCCCATTTTCAAAATTGCCTCAACGTTTTGGTCACATTCTCTGGATCTCTGTTTTGTGTCCATTGCCTGCAACTTGCCGGCCTTCTATCAGCACTTTGCAGAGGACTTCTCTAAGCAGAGGACAGAAAAGGATTTCCGCAGCACACCAAGTAGCACACAGTAAATCACCAGCAACAGGAACACAACAGCTCACGGACCGAGTTAGCGAAAGCTATAGTTGGCATGGGAAGACAGATTCCTCCATCTTAAAATAGTGGGGAGTACCTGTGATGGGTCTCCCACAACACATGATCCAAAAGGTAACCAGCATGTTTGCAGAAATTAACTCCTGCAAAGGTCTAGAAACTGGAAAGAAAAATTGAATCAGTGCAGGATTCTTCTTTGTTAAAAAGATGGGTCTCAGACTATGCAAAGACCATCGGGGTTTGACTAAAATCTTGCTGAAAGCCAGTTACCAAGTTATTTAACAGGATTAAAGGTGCTACCGTCCCCACCAAATTAGACCTAAAAAAACATTTTTCAAAAGGGTCTGATCTGGGATTTTCATAATTTTGGCTTTCTTTTCTCTTAATTTTAGGTGCTTAGTCCAGGGTCTATAGTTCAGTTTAGTAACCTTAAAGGGAACCAATCATCAGGATTTTCGTGTATAAGCTGCAGCCAGTGCAGTACTGGCACTATCATGCACAGTGTGTACATACCATCAGGGGGCAGCTCGGGTGTTTAGGCTGTGAAATTCATCTTTATAAAGTTTGAAATTTCGTGCACTTTTTGATTGACGTGTGCACCTCTCTGTTAGTGTCCGGGCGGGTTATGCAGGAGTTCCCCGCCCCCCCACCAGCCTGTTCCTCCCTCTCTCCTGATGTGCGGGCGGGTTATGCACGTGTTCCCCGCCCCTACGCGTTGCCTGTTCCTCCCTCCCTCCGGCTGTATGTAAAATGCTAATCTTCAGAAACATGGCGCCGGAGTGGGCCTCTGCGCATAGCGCTTATCTCCGGCGCCATGTTTCTGAAGCCCGCATTACACAGCTTGGTGTCTGCAGACTGCAGAACAGCTGATCAGAGGACGCGATATCACTACCGTGACCGGGTCTCGCAGCACTGCCGTCACGGGGTCATGTGAGTCCATTGTGAACTTACCTCACCTGACCCCCGATGTCGCTGGCAGGCTGCTGTCCTGGCCCGGTGTCCTGAGGCGGCACGTCATCATAGCTACAGCTGATCGCGTCCTCCGATCAGCTGTTCTGCAGTCTGCAGACACCAAGCTGTAATGCGGGCTTCAGAAACATGGCGCCGGAGATAAGCGCTATGCGCAGAGGCCCACTCCGGCGCCATGTTTCTGAAGATTAGATATTTACATACAGCCAGAGGGAGGGAGGGAGGAACAGGCGGCGCGGGGGGGCGGGGAACACGTGCATAACTCGCCCGGAGAGAGGGAGGAACAGGCTGGTGGGGGGGCGGGGAACTCCTGCATAACCCGCCCGGACATTAACAGAGAGGTACACACGTCAATCAAAAAGTGCACGAAATTTCAAACTTTATAAAGTTGTATTTCACTGCCTAAACACCCGAGCTGCCCCCTGATGGTATGTACACAACGTGCATGATAGTGCCAGCACTGCACTGGCTGCAGCTTATACACGAAAATCCTGATGATTGGTTCCCTTTAAAGTGCTTCCATCCAAGCCAAGTTGTAAGGAATATGGTTGGATATAGTGTCCAAACTGTGTCCATACATTCAGCTTGCACCGAAGCAAGCTTATTTTTACCCTGTATAGCAGGGGTCCCCAACTCCAGTCCTCAAGGGCCACCAACAGTGCATGTTTTCAGGGTCTCCTTAGTATTGCACGGGTGATCATTTAATCACCTGCACAGGTGATGATTCCAACACCAATGCAGTGCTAAGGAAATCCTACTACTAATCCTGACTACCAAGTCAGACCCTACTACTGAAATCTCCCAGAGCTAGGACAGAGTTTAGTTTGGTGGATTTGGCAATACACCCCTGAAGTTATAGTTGCTGGAAAATGGGGAATCAATTCAAAAAGTACTTGGTAAAAACAAAAATAAAGTCCGCACTTTCGAAAACAGATTAAACTTCACTCAATTATGTACATAAATATACAAACGTTCATTGAAATGAAGGATGAATAACAAATTGCTACCCCTGATTTCTGATGTCGCTCAGACAGCTGGCGCGGTGGCAGCAGATGGTAGGAGGAGACACCGCCAGTATTTCGTGGAAGTTTATGTCATCTGTTTGTGCCAGACACATTTCTAACACTTCTCGCATCTGTCATAAAATCCTGAGCAGATATTGTCTGTACAAAACCCTCGGAGTCCTGCGTCTTGTCTCTACCAGATTTCATGGTCTCAGAGTACAGAACATTCATTTATCCGGCGCACGACGGCAGGAAGGACCTCTCCCCGCCGGAAGATAAGCTGCTTACGTGAAGGTGCTTTCCTGTCCTGGATGCTTACGCCTTGCAAACTCACAGGCGAGCAGAGGACGAGATGTGTTGCTTCTTGGGCCGAGTACTAAGTGGCGCAAAGAATAAATCAGTTTTACCTGGAGTGTTCCTTAGGCTTGAAACACACATCCGTGAAACACGTGCGTGTTTGGTCCGTTTCCGTGTATACTGGAGACACGGCCAAACGTGCACCAATGTTACTATATCTCAGCGGTTACACTTGCGTTTTTGGTTATGTCCGTTAGTCCGTCTCCGTGATGCGTTTTGTGGGCCGTGTCTCACGCCAGCATGTCCGTTTTATTCACGCAACACGGACCCAATGAAAGTCAATGGGTCTGTGCGCACGTCCGAGTGACACGGACGCATCTCTGTTTGTTCCCTGTATGTTTTGTGCTTTTTTCATGTCATGTCAGTCTTTTTTCTTTTTATGTTTCGTTCTCTCCCTCAGTCCGTCGGTCGGTCTCTATGTCTGTCGGTCGGTCTCTCTGTCTTATCTGTCCCTCTAGCTGTCTGTCGGTCAGTTCCCCCCCCTCTCTCATACTTACCATTCCCCGATCTCCAGCGCGGCGCTGCACGGCTGTTATAATAACTCCGGCGGCTTTTACTATTTTGAAAAAGCCGGCCGCCCATTAATCAATCTCGTATTCCCTGCTTTACCCGCCCACCGGCGGCTCTGATTGGTTGTAGTGAGACACGCCCACCACGCTGAGTGACAGGTGTCACACTGCACCCAATCACAGCAGCCGGTGGGCGTGTCTATACTGTGTAGTGAAATAAATAAATAAATAATTAAAAAAACCGGCGTACAGTCCCCCCCCATTTTAATACCAGCCAGATAAAGCCATACGGCTGAAGGCTGGTATTCTCAGGATGGGGAGCTCCACGTTATGGGGGGCCCCCCACCCTAACAATATCAGTCAGCAGCCGCCCAGAATTGCCGCATACATTATATGCGACAGTTCTGGGGCTGTACCCGGCTCTTCCCGATTTGCCCTGGTGCGTTGGCAAATCGGGGTAATAAGGAGTTATTGGCAGCCCATAGCTGCCAATAAGTCCTAGATTAATCATGTCAGGCGTCTATGAGACACCTTCCATGATTAATCTGTAAATTACAGTAAAAAAACACACACACCCGAAAAATCCTTTATTAGAAATAAAAAACACAAACAAATTCCCTCATTACCAATTTATTAACCCCGACAAACCCTCCATGTCCGGCATACTCCACGGACCTCCAGCGTCGCGTCCAGCTCTGCTGCATGCAGGTGACAGGAGCAGCAGAAGACACCGCCGCTCTGGTCACCTCCACGCAGCTAATGAGGTGAGTAGCGCGATCAGCTGCTGTCACTGAGGTTACCCGCGGCCACCGCTGGATCCAGCGGTGGCCGCGAGTTACCAGACTGACAGCAGCTGATCGCGCTACTCACCTCATTAGCTGCGTGGAGGTGACCGGAGCGGCGGTGTCTTCTGCTGCTCCTGTCACCTGCATGCAGCAGAGCTGGACGCGACGCTGGAGGTCCGTGGAGTATGCCGGACATGGAGGGTTTGTCGGGGTTAATAAATTGGTAATGAGGGAATTTGTTTGTGTTTTTTATTTCTAATAAAGGATTTTTTTCGGGCGTGTGTGTTTATTTACTGTAATTTACAGATTAATCATGGAAGGTGTCTCATAGACGCCTGACATGATTAATCTAGGACTTATTGGCAGCTATGGGCTGCCAATAACTCCTTATTACCCCGATTTGCCAACGCACCAGGGCAAATCGGGAAGAGCCGGGTACAGCCCCAGAACTGTCGCATATAATGTATGCGGCAATTCTGGGCGGCTGCTGACTGATATTGTTAGGGTGGGGGGCCCCCCATAACGTGGAGCTCCCCATCCTGAGAATACCAGCCTTCAGCCGTATGGCTTTATCTGGCTGGTATTAAAATGGGGGGGACCGCACGCCGGTTTTTTTAATTATTTATTTATTTATTTTACTGCACAGTATAGACACGCCCACCGGCTGCTGTGATTGGGTGCAGTGTGACACCTGTCACTCAGCGTGGTGGGCGTGTCTCACTGCAACCAATCACAGCCACCGGTGGGCGGGTAAAGCAGGGAATACGAGATTGATTAATGGGCGGCCGGCTTTTTCAAATTAGAAAAAGCCGCCGGAGCAGTGTGAACGCCATGCAGCGCCGGGGATCGGGGAACGGTGAGTATGAGAGAGGGGGGGGACACTTCAGTCACTCAGGGGATTAGTGGTCACCGGTGAATCCTTCACAGGTGACCGCTAATCAGTACACGGCACAAAGACAGAGCCGCAGCATGACAATGAAGTCGGGTGAAGTTCACCCGAGTTCATTCTCATCCCGCTACTCTGTCTTCCGACATGTAGTAACGACATTTTGCATCACACACGTACATTTCACACGGACAACACATACACATGTCAGTTATTTCACTCACGCACACACGGACATTCCACACGCACATACGGCTAGCATACGGGATACACACGCAGGCCACACATACCATATAAACGGACATAAAAAACGGAAAACGGACCCGAAAAACGGCCCGTTTTACACGGACGTGGTTTTCACGGATGTGTGGCGGAGCCCTTAAAGAGTAAATATAACCAATTCGGGCCCCTTACAAAGCAGAATGGACAGCCTCTGAATGTTGGTTTTACTAAATATACTTTTGTATGAAAAGTGGCCCTAATGTCTCCCCAAAAAGGCCCGACCATAGTAGAAACGTTCGTGTTGAGGGATCTCGGTATGCAAGATGGATTCCCACAACCAACCATAGCTCCAGCAACAGAGCAGCATCTTGTTCTTCCCACTAAGGCCCCTTTCATACATCAGTCTATTGCCATCAGTCACAATCCGTCGAATTTTGAAAAAAACGGATCCAGTGACTGATTGATGCCCCTGGATCAGTTTTTTTCTCATTGACTTATTAGCGACGGATGGCCTCACGTTTCATCCGTCGTTCGATGGATCCGTCGAAAAAAGGTTTGCCGCCAATGGAGACGACATCCACAGTAAAGTTTTTTGTGCACGTCGAAAAAACAGACAGCGACGGAACCGTCGCCGTCCGCCGTTTGGTAGAATGGAAGCCTATGGGAGCAGGATCTATCGCCATCTGTTAAATGACGGAATCCGGCGACGTATTCCACTTTTTTAACTGAGCATGCACCAATTATTTTTTAGCCCCCAGCTAGTCAGATCCGTCTTAAAATGTACAGCGACGGATCCGTCGCCATCCATTGTTTGGTAGAATGGAAGCCTATGGGCGCAGAATCCGTCGTCATCCGTCAAATTATGTAATCTGGTGACGAATTCCAGTTTTTTTAACTGAGCATGCTCCAGTTATTATTTAGCCCCCAGCTAGTCGGATCAGTCGCATCAGTTTAGCCACAATCTGCGACGGACCAGCAAGAAAACGGATTGTGACTAATGGCAAAAAAACTGGATGTGTGAAAGAGGCCTAACAAAGCACCATCACGCACTTTACTGAGACATTATAAAACGTCATTAGTGTTCGATAAACTTTGGCCCTTTCAGGAGGCATTAGGGACACTTTTGTCTAATTTTCATTTAATAAAAATATTAGTCTGGGGATGTCTACTCTTATTAAAAAAAAAAGTCAGCATAGATCGTTGATAGCTACTCTTTAAATGCATGTATTTTGGGCTAAAAATCATTTTTGCAATTCAGTTTCATTATAAGTTTCGCACCTTTTTGGCTTTTTCAGGCACTTGGTTTCACACTATGTTGTTGGATACAGAATGACCAAGTGTGTTTTTTTCATATTCTTACAGCAGTATATCAGAAGGGGACGGTCTTCTAGGCAAAGGGAGCTGTGCATAAAGGATCTTTACTACAGAACTTGTAAGTGCTGCTTTGATACTAGCAGGATCGATAAAGTGCCTTCATCGTGGAGGTTAGCACAAAACTCGCCGAATGTCAAAGCTCTGTTCACATTGCCTTGATATTCCGTCCGATGGTTTCTCTGGTGTTTCTGATCAACTCAGGCAGACCCGGGCATCGACCTGCTGTGTGCTCATTTATAGACAGGCTAGCAAGAGTTAACCTCAGCTAACCTGCTCACTAGGCGTCTTTGATCACATCTCGTAAGGAAGCCAATCGCTTCTGCGCCTCATTTTTAGGCTGGAGGAAATCTATCTACACCAACTATAGTTTATGCTGTGTTGGTCTGTGCGGTGTCCCAGACATGCTGGAGAAAGAGTTGCTTTGTGTTATTGTGGAGTTACCTGTCGTCTAGTCATTTCCACCCTGCTCTTGTTTTCCTCCTAATCTCTTATACCTCTGTGTTTGCATGTTGTGTGACAAAGTTTGGGTTTCCCCTGTTTGTCTATTCCTGTGGGTTAAATTACAACCCTGTCCGGCCCCAACATCTCCTTGGGGGATGGGAAATTCGATCAGGGGTGGTCAGGAGTAAGGCCAGGAAGAAGACTCAAACATCCCCACCATTCCCTCTGAAAATAGGGATCGCACAGTGCCCCCCCCAGTCTGACAGTCAGCTTAAGGACCTGCTTTCTCGCTATTCTCATAGTCCCCCATGACAGTGCCTCTGTGCGCCTCTGCTTGCAGCAAACACGATTGCACATTTTGTGCACATATATACGAACAGCGGCGTTGTTGCACTATCAATCATCTGGAGCTCGTGAAGACAGAAGAAGATGTGACAACCGCTTCAATCTAATATGTACGACCAATTTAAAGGGAACCTGTCACCAGAAGTTCATAATACTTACCCAACGGTCGGTGCAGAGCAGACAAGTCGAATGAGCATCTCCTTTCTCTGGGTCCCGTGCCTCCTCTTTCGGCCATCTTTGTCCTCCTTCTGAAGATAGTGGAGATGACGCGTTCTACATCATCTACACTAGCCGACAGTGATGTTCTGCGCAGGCGCACGTTGATCTGCCCTCACTGTTGGCTAGTGTAGATGACGTAGAACACGCCGTCTACACTAGCCTCAGAAGGAGGACAAAGATGGCCAAAAAAGGCGTGGAACCCGGAGAAACGAGATGCCCATCCGACCTGTCTGCTCCGCACCGACCGTTAGGTAAGTATTCTGAACATCCGGTGACAGGTTCCCTTTAAACGGCTATTTCCAACATACTCAAACCA
This sequence comes from Anomaloglossus baeobatrachus, assembly GCF_048569485.1. Lineage (NCBI taxonomy): Eukaryota > Metazoa > Chordata > Amphibia > Anura > Aromobatidae > Anomaloglossus > Anomaloglossus baeobatrachus. Next base: position 42,414,589 of record NC_134358.1, read on the forward strand.
CAGCATACAGAATAACATACTAATTGCTGAAGGTCTGACTGTGGAAATCCTTGTCAATCTCAAGAATGAGGCTTAAGATCCCAGAAAATGGAGTCTCCAAAAGCACAATCTTGGGAGAGTCTCAGCGCCCTGACCACGAGTGATCACTAACTTATCCCCTTTCCTATGAATAAAGGATAAAAATTATGATTTTAGGAAAAATTCTTTAACCAGCGAACCGCTCTTCAGTGAGAAGCCACAGACAACACAAAAGAATAGATTGTGCCCAACCACACGGCTCATGCAGATCAGGTGACATTCCGCTCTGGTGTCCCTTAAAGCGCACCAATCACCAAGATTTTCCTATATAACCTAAAGCGAGTGCTATACTGGCACTATCAGGCTGATCCTATACATACCTTTAGTAGTCAGTTCGGAGGTATAGTTTTTGAAACACAAGCAAGTAAACTTTGTAAAATGAGCAGCTTTTTGAATGACAGCAGCTGCCGATCAGCTGATAGCTGGGGGGGGTATTCATAGTGATTCCCACCCCCTGCCTATTGTTCCTCCCCCTTCTAATTATGCTAATTCTATACAATTGTTTTACCAAGTCAATAGAAGAACCTGTGCGGATTTCATACCCATGTGACCAGAATGGACGGGGTCTCAGCCAACATAGCTGATACCAGGAAAAAAATTTTTTTTCTGTTGGCTGAGGCCCCGCCCCTCCTGGTCACATGGGTATTACGTAAGCACAGGTCCTTCTAGTCAGATAGTAAAACAATTCTATAATAAAATTAGGATAAATAACAGGTGGAGAATGGACAGGCAGGGGGGGGGGCGGGAATCACTGTGAATACCCACCCCAGCTATCAGCTGATCGGCAGCTGCTGTAATGTAAAAAGCTGCTCAATTTACAAACTTTACCTGCTTACATTTTAAAACCTATACATCCTAGCTGACAACTAAAAAGGTACGGTATATATAGAATCAGCCTGATAGTGCCAGTATAGCATTGGCTTTAGGTTATATAGGAAAATCCTGGTGATTGGTGCACTTTAAGCACAGATGATGAGCCCCATCACTACCTGTAGCTACACATAACACATCCTCCACAGAAGTTAATGAGGCTGGGAACTAAAGTGTCGATTTGTAGGTGTGAAATGATACAAATTACCTCAGCAGATGAATAAATCTATCATATGACATTGCGCCCCTGACATTTTCCAAAGTACAGAATGTTCTCCAGAAATCATTAGAACTTCCTTAAAATATCACAGTTGTATGAAACTGACTCATAATCCCCGAAAAATAAAAAAAAAAATAAAAAAAAAGTATTAATGCGGCACATCTCCTGTCAGACGGCGGGAACAACTTCGCTCTTCATCTCGGATCAAAGAAGAAGAAACATTACTAAGGACGTGCACACGAGAGACCGTGGAGGAGCCCAATAACTAACGATAAAGGCTTTGTCCCTGTCTCATACAAAAAGGAAAAACGCTACACAGTGAGAATGAGCTCAAAAATAAAACTATTACCATTTATATCAATAAAAAAAAACGCAAAGTGGAGAGAGAAATCTAAATAACATCAATACTTAATGACCGCCCTTTGCCTTCATCAGTTCTCAGTCACTTGTACGGTCTTTGATAGAACTTGGTAGGAGTTTTTTCCTAACATCTTGGAGACCTGACCCCAGATCTTCTGTGTACGAGGCTTGTGCGGATCCTACTGTGTCTTGATTCCAAATAGATGGGATGATGTGAGATCAGGGCTCTGCGGGGGGCCAGAGCCATCACCTCCAGGGCTCTGCGGGGGGCCAGAGCCATCACCTCCAGGGCTCTGCGGGGGGCCAGAGCCATCACCTCCAGGGCTCTGCGGGGGGCCAGAGCCATCACCTCCAGGGCTCTGCAGGGGGGACAGAGCCATCAACTCCAGGGCTCTGCGGGGGGACAGAGCCATCACCTCCAGGGCTCTGCGGGGGCCAGAGCCATCACCTCCAGGGCTCTGCGGGGGGACAGAGCCATCACCTCCAGGGCTCTGCGGGGGGACAGAGCCATCACCTCCAGGGCTCTGCGGGGGGGACAGAGCCATCACCTCCAGGGCTCTGCGGGGGGGACAGAGCCATCACCTCCAGGGCTCTGCAGGGGGGACAGAGCCATCAACTCCAGGGCTCTGCGGGGGGACAGAGCCATCACCTCCAGGGCTCTGCGGGGGCCGGATCCATCAGGGGGCTGGCAATCAGATGCCTCCCTGATAATATTACTTGATGGATAAGTATCTTCCTGTATTTATAAGCACTGAGGACCTCAATTAGCCCCTTTTCGAAATTGGATGTACTGGATACGTCCTGTCAGTCGGGCACCTTCTGACCAAGGATGTGCCCAGTACATTCTGGCAATTTTAGGGTATGCCCCCGCGATCACCACCGAGAACTCTGCTTATGTGACAGCTGAACCCCTACTCTTGAGGGAACAGTCCCTCATGCGGCCCTAGCTGTTTAATCCCCTAACTGCTGCAATCAATATCGAAAGCAGCATTTAGGAGAATGGAAAAGGGATCGCGCTCTTTTTCCCCTCCAATCGGTGCCCCAATTTAATCACGAGGGCCCGATTATTGCCATGGTGACCCAAGATCTTTATGACAACCTCTGAGTCATCGAGCTACAGAAAGCATCTGGGATCATGCCAGGAGCATGATCTAAGATGCTTCTGTAAGTGCTGTACTGACAGCTGACTGTGTTGCTATGATCAAGCAATGCAATACAGTAGAACAATGATCAGAGAAGCAAAAGGTAATGTCCCATATAGGAACCAAGTAAAAAAATATATGGGGGAAAAAAAAAAAAAAAAGAACAAACAAGAAGTTAAAAAAATAAATCTGAAAATAAAAATAAGATTATTCCAATAAATATGTAGATTTTTGGGAAAAAAAACAAAAGAAAAAAAACACAAAGAAAACATACATTCATGTTTGGTATAGTCGTATCAGTGACAACCCGAATAAACCTATAAAACTGTCACACTAGTTAAGCCCTTTAGTGAACACGATAAAAATTAAAAAAAAAAAAAAAGGAGCAAAAACTAGGTCTTTTCACCATACTAACAAAAAAAGTGGAATAAAACACAAACAAAAATTAAATAAATTAAAATGGTACCGCTGAAAATGTCATCTTGTCCCACAAACATGATTCTGTCTGCAGAAAAATCAAAAAGCTATTGCCTTTAAAATGTGGTAATGCAAAAAAAACTTTATTTTGTAAAAAAAAATTAAAATAAAAATATAATTTTTTTTAGTGTGGTAGTAGTAGCAGCTAAACTTTAAAAAAAACAACCAAAAACACAAAACAAAAAAAAGCGCTATATAAATTGATTATCACTGTTGTTGCACTGACCTGATGGAAAAAGCCGCCTAATTGCTTATACAACAAGGTGATCGGTGTAAAAAATAAATAAAGCTAATTCTTCAACTGCTGTTGATTTGTTCATTCTGCCCCTCAAATATCGCAGTACGGTGCAGCTCACATTTATCCTGTGCTTTACATTGAGCGCTTACACTGGGGATGAAGTGTTAATCTCTGAAAATCACTTTGAAGTCCCGACTGGCCCGTGCTCCGCTGGTGTTCATCTTTTTACGCCTCTTTTTAGGCGTGCACAAAATTGTGGTCATCAACACTTTTGGAACATGGGCCGAACGAAGTCTGGAGTAACTCGTCTGCCTCATTAGTGAATAGATCGAGAGTTTCACATGAATCACGTTTTTCAGAGATTTAAATGGAAACCCTGATGTACAGTATTTTCGTTCTATAAGATGCACCGGATTATAAGACGCACCCCAAATTTAGAGGGAAAAAAAAAAATGGGGTTTGTCTTCTACTCCGGTGGTGTCTTACTGAGGGGTGGCACCAGCGGTGGAAAAGGCCGGGACGGTGCTGGAGTAGGATGATGCTGCAGGTGCTGCGGTGGGGATTGCTGGCTGCGGGGGCCATGCGGAGCAGGGCGGTGTGGCGGGTATTCCACTCTTGGATGCTCTGTTAGCAGTGCAGGCTTCAAAGAAATGGCACCCGGAAGTGGAGCGTTCGCAGATTGAGCTCTCAGCTCAATGACAAGCAGAGAGCTCATCTGCACATGCGCCACCTCAGGGCCCAATTTTCCTTACGTCTGCTGCTGAGAGATCAATGGGCCGGAGAAGGTGGTGTTCAGATGAAATCTCGAGGTGAAAGCTCCATCTACGCACGCGCCGACTCCGGGCGCCATTTTTTTAAAGCCTGTACCGCCGACAGAGCATCTGGAACACCCACTGCACCGCCCTGCTCCACACAGCCAGCAGGTCCCCCGCCACAAGGCTGGGCACCCAAACAGTAGATTTCCACCACATATGTGGTATCAGTGTACTCAGGAGAAATTGCACGGTGCATTTGCTTTTGATAGCCTTGTAAACATGCTAAAATTTGGAGCTAAAGGGACATTTTAATGAAAGAAAAAAAAAAAAAGATTTTAATTTTTTCCTTTCACATTGCTTTGGTCCCTGTGAAGCGCCTAAATGGCTAATCAACTTCTTGGATGAGGTATTGAGCAGTTTGAGGGGTGCAGTTATTAGATTGGAGTCACTTTTGGGTGAGCCAGTCATTAAGAAGAACAACCCAAACATCCAGCCAATGTCATTAAGAAGAACAACCCAAACATCCAGCCAATGTCATTAAGAAGAACAACCCAAAAATTCAGCCAATGTCATTAAGAAGAACAACCCAAACATTCAGCCAATGTCATTAAGAAGAACAACCCAAAACATCCAGCCAATGTCATTAAGAAGAACAACCCAAACATTCAGCCAATGTCATTAAGAAGAACAACCCAAACATTCAGCCAATGTCATTAAGAAGAACAACCCAAACATTCAGCCAATGTCATTAAGAAGAACAACCCAAACATCCAGCCAATGTCATTAAGAAGAACAACCCAAACATCCAGCCAATGTCATTAAGAAGAACAACCCAAACATCCAGCCAATGTCATTAAGAAGAACAACCCAAACATCCAGCCAATGTCATTAAGAAGAACAACCCAAACATCCAGCCAATGTCATTAAGAAGAACAACCCAAAACATCCAGCCAATGTCATTAAGAAGAACAACCCAAACATTAAGCCAATGTCATTAAGAAGAACAACCCAAACATCCAGCCAATGTTATTAATAAGAACAGCCCAAACATTCAGCCAATGTCATTAAGAAGAACAACCCAAACATTCAGCCAATGTCATTAAGAAGAACAACAACCCAAACATCCAGCCAATGTTATCAAGAAGAACAACCCAAAAGATCCAGCCAATGTCATTAAGAACAACCACCCAAACATCCAGCCAATGTCATTAAGAACAACCACCCAAACATCCAGCCAATGTCATTAAGAAGAACAACCCAAAAGATCCAGCCAATGTCATTAAGAAGAACAACCCAAACATCCAGCCAATGTCATTAAGAAGAACAACCCAAAACATCCAGCCAATGTCATTAAGAAGAACAACCCAAAACATCCAGCCAATGTCATTAAGAAGAACAACCCAAAACATCCAGCCAATGTCATTAAGAACAACCCAAACATCCAGCCAATGTTATTAAGAACAACCCAAAACATCCAGCCAATGTTATTAATAAGAACAACCCAAACATCCAGCCAATGTTATTAAGAACAACCTCAAATATCCAGCCAATGTTATTAATAAGAACAACCCAAACATCCAG